>NW_027098964.1:1679442-1862516 GCF_037042795.1 Molothrus aeneus | reverse complement strand
GGTCGTGAGGAGAAACCCGGGATTTTGAGGGGAAATCGGGGATTATGAGGGGAGATCCGGGGTCGTAAGGGTAAATCGGGGGTCGTGAGGGGAAATTGGGGATTATGAGGGGAGATACGAGGTCGTGAACGGAAATCGAGGGTCGTGAGGGGGAATCGGGGCTTATGAGGGATCATTGGGGGTCGTGAGGGGAGGTCGGGGGTCTCTGAGGAATTTGGGCGCTCCTGGGAGCAGTATTGGGGAGATTTTGGCTGTCCTTGTGAGGAAATTGGGCTCTAAACGGGCAAAGTTGGGGTTCCCGGTGTCTTTGGGGGACACTTTTCCCAACCCCGGGGGGCTGTCGCGGTGATGATGCCAAAGACTAGAGTCTCCGAGCCCCCTGAGGACAGCACAGGCCTGAGCGACGCCCCCAGACCCACAAAGACCCCCCCGAGTCCCCCCTAAACGCGGGATCCGCCCGGTTCTCACCCCGTTCCTCCCCCGCAGGTGACGGTGACCGGCGGGACCGCGCTGAGACCCCCGGTAAGACCCCCGTGACCCCCCCCCAGCGTATCCACAGCGGCGGCGGCGGCGGCGATGAGGAATCGGTTCAAAACCTCCGATCCGCCGTGAGGACACACTCGCAGCGCACTGAGCCGCCGCCGCCGCCATGCCGGGACCTTCCCGGAGCACCGGGACCGCTCGCGGTTCTTATCCCGCTCTGACTCCGCTTTTCTTCCGCAGCCCCGGACGAGGCCTCGGCACCGACAGCTCCGCCGCCCGGGAGGGAGGGGCGGGCGCGGATTTGGGTGAAATAAAGGCGATTTTGGAGCTGAAACGAGGCCGGTGTTTCTGTGGGGCCGCCAGGGGGCGCGCGGGCTCGGAGGGGGCGGGGCCAGGAGGTCACGCGGCCGGGCGCCATCTTGGATTGGGGGGGGTTCCGCTCGGTGAGCGGGGGGCGGTGCGGGATCCTCCCCCAGCCCCTCAGGGGTGTTCGTGCACTCCGGGCCCGTCCCGGGCTCGCCCGTTTCCCGGAAAACTCCGGGAGACCCGGCCCGGGCGGACTCGGAGCGACGCGGATCACTCAACCCCCGCCCCGCTGCCACACGCGCACGGACCGAAGCTCCGCCCACTGTGATTGATAAATAAAGATAAATAAAAGCGATTTTGGGTCCGTTCCGTGAGGGCGGGCGTGCGATGAGGTCCCGCCCTCACCAAAGATGGCGGCGCCCTCAAACAAGATGGCGGCGGCGCCAAGATGGCGGCGCGGAGCGTTGCGCGCGTGCGCCTCACGCTGAGGCCCCCAACCCCCCCCGTTTCCCCACACGCGGGGCTGCCCTCAGCGGGCGCCTGACGCCGGTAGCGGCGGTTCCGCGGCTTTTAACGGCTCCGGTGGCGGCGGGAGGTGCGCGGAGGACCCCGGGCGGCACCGGCAGCGCTTCAGGCGCGCTCCGGGGCAGCCCCGGCGGAGGGGGCCTCGCTCGCGCAGGCGCAGAGCGCAGCAAGCGCTGGGCCGGAGCCGCCGCGGCCGCGTCGGAGCCGCCGATACCGAGGTGGGGGAGGGGAAACCGGCGGGGCCCGAGGGGTCCCGGGGGTCCCGGGGGGTTCGGGGAGGGGGCTCGGGGAGAAACGGCCCCGCCTTAACGGGATCCCCCCTCAGCGCAGCCGCTTCCCCTGGACGCGGCCTGCGCGGGCCCGGCCGGCGCCGCCATGGCGGAGGAGCGGCCCGAGGTGCTGCAGGTGCTGGTGAAGACGCTGGACTCGCAGACGCGGAGCTTCGAGGTGGAACCGGAGGTGAGGGAGGGCGGGAGGTCCCGGTGGCAACGACCCCCGCCCGGTGCTGCCGGTGCGGCCCCCGGTGTGAGCCTCTTGGTACCGGTGCGATCCCCTGGTACGGCTGTGAATCCCTGTCCCCGGTACCGGTGTGACACCCCCGGTACCGGTGTGACCCCCCCGGTACCGGTTCCACCCCCGTCAGATCTCGGTGCGGGAGTTCAAGCAGCGAATCGCGGGCGCCGTCAGCATCGCGGCCGAGAAACAGCGGCTGATCTACCAGGGACGGGTGCTGCAGGACGAGAGGAAACTGCGGGATTACAGTGAGGGAAAAACGGGAAAAACGGGGGAAAAATCCGGGAAAATAGCGGGGAAAAACTGGGGGAAAATCCGGGAAAATAACGGGGAAAAACTGGGGGAGAAAAACGGTAAAAAACGGGGATTAAACCGGGAAATAAACCGGGATTAAAACCAGAATAAAAGCAGGAATAATCGGGAAAGCAACTGGGAAAAAAAACTGGGAATAACCGGGAATTTATGGGAATAAACGGGAATGGGAAATGGGGAACTGGGAATGGGAAAGTGGGGGGGTTTGGGGGGGTTCTAAGGGTTATTTTGGGGGGGGTCTCGGGGTTATTTTGGGGGGGTCTCAGGTTTATTTTGGGGTGGGTTTGGGGGGGTCTCAGAGTTATTTTGGGGTGGGTTTGGGGTATCTCAGGGTTATTTTGGGGGTATCTCGGGGTTATTTTGGGGTGGGTTTGGGGGGTGTCTCAGGGTTATTTTGGGGGGGTCTCAGGGTTATTTTGGGGGTATCTCGGGGTTATTTTGGGGGTATCTCAGGGTTATTTTGGGGGGGGTCTCAGGGTTATTTTGGGGTGGGTTTGGGGGTGTCTCAGGGTTATTTTGGGGGGTCTCGGGGTTATTTTGGGGGGGTTTGGGGGGATCTCAGAGTTATTTCAGGGGGGTCTCAGGGTTATTTGGGGGGGTCTCAGGGTTATTTTGGGGGTATCTCAGGGTTATTTCGGGGGGTGTCTCAGGGTTATTTTGGGGTGGGTTTTGGGGGTATCTCGGGGTTATTTTGGGGGTATCTCGGGGTTATTTTGGGGTGGGTCTGGGGGGGGTCTCGGTGTCATTTCGGGGGGCTCTGACCCCCGTTTTCCCCCCGTTTCGCCCCCATCCAGATGTGGGGGGCAAGGTGATCCATCTGGTGGAGCGCGCCCCCCCCCAGGCGCAGTCCCGGGCTCGGGGGGGCCCTCGGGCTCGGGGGGGGGCTTGGGCACCTCCTCCCCTCCCCCCCACCACCCCCAGAACGGGGTCGGGGGGGGCCCGAGGGGGGGGGCCCCGACAGGAACGGCAACAGCAGCAGCTACGTGATGGTGGGGACCTTCAACCTGCCGGTAAGGGGGTGAAAAATGGGCAAAAATGGGGGAAATTGGGCAAAATGGGGCAAAATGGGGCTGGGGGGCACTGGGGACCTTCAACCTGCCGGTAAGGGGGGTGAAAAACGGGGCAAAAATGGGCAAAATTGGGCAAAATGGGGCAAAATGGGGCTGGGGGCCACTGGGGACCTTCAACCTGCCGGTAAGGGGGTGAGAAACGGGGCAAAAATGGGCAAAATTGGGCAAAATGGGGCAAAATGGGGCTGGGGGGCACTGGGGACCCTTCAACCTGCCGGTAAGGGGGTGAAAAACGGGGCAAAAATGGGGAAAATGGGGCAAAATGGGCTGGGGGCCACTGGGGACCTTCAACCTGCCGGTAAGGGGCGTGAAAAACGGGGCAAAAAATGAGGAAAATGGGGCAAAATGGGGCTGGGGACAATTCCGGGGGTCTGGGAGGGCAATTTGGGGGACGTTCTGATTTTGGTGGGTCAGTAATTGGGGGGCGGTTTTGGGGGGGTTTAGAGGTTGGGGGGGTCACTTTGGGGGTCGGTGATTTTGGGGCAGTTTTGGGGGATCATTGATTTTGGGGGGTCAGTAATTTGGGGGGGGTTCGTTAATTTAGGGGGCGTCAATAATTTGGGGCAGTTTTTGGGGGGGGTCATTAATTGATGGGGGAACAGTTTTTGGGGGGGGTCAGTCATTTGGGGAGGGGGCAATAATTCAGAAGAAACATCTTTGGAGGCCTCAGTAATTTGGGGAGGGGGCAGTTTTGGGGCAATTTTGCTGATTTTGAGCCTGGGGGGGGCTCTGGTTTTTTTGGGGGGGGTCCATAATTCATTGCCCCCTCCCCAAAGATCGACGGCTCCTCCGTGGACGTTCACATCAACATGGACCAGGGCCCCGCCCAGGTGGGTCTGGGGGGGTTTTGGGGGGTCCTGGCCACGCCCCCTCCCCAGTTTGGGGGTCCCGGGGGGTGTTGGGGGGCTCGGGGTGACCCCCTTGGTGTCCCCTCCCCACAGAGCGAGCCCCGAATGCGGCTCCTGGTGGCTCAGCACATGCTCAGGGACATCCAGGGGGTGCTGGCGCAGCTGGAGGTGAGAGGAGAAACCCCGAAACAGCCCGGAATCACCCCAAAAATACCCCCCGGGAATGGCAGGGAATTCCCTCCCAAAATCCCCCCCCCAAAATCGCCAAAATCCCCCCACAAAAAACTCCAAAATCCCACAAAATACCCCCCCAAAGAAAACCCCAAAATCCCACAAAATACCCCAAAAATCCCCCCCCAAAAACCACCAAAGTCCCCCCCAAAAAACTCCAAAATCCCACAAAATACCCCAAAAATCCCCCCCCAAAAAACCCCAAAAGCCCCCCCAAAATCCCACAAAATTCCCACAAAAATCCCTCCCAAAATCTCCCCCCAAAAAACGCCAAAAGCCCCCCCAAAAAAACCCCAAAATCCCCCCCAAAATCCCACAAAATTCTGTCCCAAAATCCCCCCCCAAAAAACCCCAAGAATACCCCAAAAATCCCGCAAAATTCCCCCAAAATGTCTCCCCCCAAAACCCCAAAAATACCCCCAAAATTCCCCCAAAAAAAACCCAAAATCCCCCCGAAATTCCCTCCCAAAATCCCCCCAAAATCCCCCCCAAACCCCCCCCATTTCCCCTCAAATACCCCCAGATGCCCCCCAGACCCCCCCAATTCCTCCCCAAAACCCCAAATTTCCCCAAATCCCCCTCAAAATCCCTGAATCCCCCCCAGAATTCCCCAATTTCCCCCATTTCTGCCCCCCCAGGGCAGTGGGGGGGGGTCCCGCTCCCCCCCCGGCCAGGCCGAGGGGCCCCCCCCGGCCCCCCCCGGGCCCCCCGAGACCCCCGAGGAGCCGATGGAGGCGGCGGCGGCGCCCCCCGAGAATCCCCCCGAGAATCCCCCCGAGAATCCCCCCGAAAACGGCCCCGAGAACCCCCCCGAGACCCCCGGGCCTGGGCCTGAGGCTGCCAGGTCAGCGTGGGGAGGGGTCCCGGGGGGGCTTTGGGGAGGGGGCTCGGGGGGTTTGGGGGGTCCCGGGGCTTTGGGGAGGGGGCTCGGGGGGGGTTTGGGGGGATCCCTGGGGTTTGGGGGGGTTTGGGGGGTCCCGGGGGGGTTTGGGGAGGGGTCCCAAGGATTTGGGATGGGGTCTTGGGGATCCTGAGGGAATTTGAGGAGGGGTCTGGAGGTCCTGGAGGGGTTTTGGGGGGGTCTTGGGGTGGTTTGGGGAGGGGGATTTGGGGGAATTTGGGGAGGGTCCTGGTGGATTTGGGGAGATTTGGGGGTTCCTGGTGGATTTGAGGGGGGGTCCCTGGTGAATTTGAGGAGGGGTCCCGGTGAATTTGGGGGGGGGTCCCGGTGAATTTGAGGGTGTTTTGGGGGGTCCCGGTGAATTTGGGGGGGGGTCCCGGTGAATTTGAGGGGGGGTCCCTGGTGAATTTGAGGGTGTTTTGGGGGGTCCTTGGTGAATTTGAGGGGGGGTCCCGGTGAATGTGGGGGGTATTTTGGGGGGTCTATTGAATTTTTGGGGGGTTCCCGGTGAATTTTTGGGGGGTTCCCGGTGAATTTGGGGGGGGGTCCCGGTGAATTTGAGGGTGTTTTGGGGGGTCCTTGGTGAATTTCGGGGGGGCGTCCTGGTGGATTTGGGGGAGGTCTATTGAATCTTTGGGGGGTTCCCGGTGAATTTGAGGGGGGGTCTCACCTCACCCCCCCCCCTTTGCAGCCCCCCCAGCCCGGCCGAGCTCGGGGAGGTGCTGGGGGAGCTGCGGCGCCTGGAGCTGCGGCTGGAGCCGTTCCGGCAGCGCTATCGCGACATCCTGGGCAGCGCCGCGACGGCCGACTACAGCCACGACGTGGGTCTGGGGGCTTTGGGGGGCTTTGGGGGAGGATTTGGGCAGTTTTGGGTGGTTTTGGGGTGGTTTTGGGGTGGTTTTGGGTGGTTTTGGGGCGGTTTTGGGGTCATATCGGCAGCGCTATCGCGACATCCTGGGCAGCGCCGCGACGGCCGACTACAGCCACGACGTGGGTCTGGGGTCCCGGGGGTCCCGGGGGGCTTTGGGGGAGGATTTGGGCGGTTTTAGGGTGGTTTTGGGGCGGTTTTGGGGCGGTTTTGGGGCGGTTTTGGGGTCATATCGGCAGCGCTATCGCGACATCCTGGGCAGCGCCGCCACCGCTGACTACAGCCACGATGTGGGTCTGGGGTCCCGGGGGGCTTTGGGGGAAGGTTTGGGGGAGATTTTGGGTTATTTTGGGTGGTTTTGGGTTGAGGTGATTTTGGGGTGATTTTGGATGATTCTGAGGTGATTTTGAGGGGATTTTGGGGTGATTTTGAGATGGTTTTAGGGAATATTTTGGGGAAGATTTTTGGTTATTTTGGGGTGATTTTCAGGGGATTTTTGGGTAATTTGGGGTAAATTTTGGGGTGATTTTGGGGAAGATTTTTGAGAAGATTTTTGGTTATTTTGGCTTGATTTTGGATGATTCTGAGGTGATTTTAGGGAAGATTTTGGGGAAGATTTTTGGTGATTTTGGGGTGATTTTCGGGGGATTTTGGGGTAAATTTTGAGGGGATTTTGGGGTGATTTTGAGGTGATTTTTGGGGTGAATTTTGAGGTGATTTTGGGGAAGATTTTTGAGAAGACTTTTGGTGATTTTGGGGTGATTTTAGGGAAGATTTTGGGGAAGATTTTTGGTGATTTTGGGGCGATTTTAGGGAAGATTTTGGGGAAGATTTTTGGTGATTTTGGGGTAAATCTTGAAGGGATTTTGGGGTGATTTTGGGGAAGATTTTTGGTTATTTTGGGGTGATTTTCGGGGGATTTTGGGGTAATTTGGGGGTAAATTTTGAGGGGATTTTGGGGTGATTTTGAGGTGATTTTTGGGGTGAATTTTGGGGGATTTTGGGACTCAGACCCCCCCTCCCCCCCCCAGGCCGAGGCTCGCGAGGAGGCCCAGAGGGTCCTGACCCTGGTGGGGGAGGGGCAGCGTCTCCTTGGCAACGCCCTCGTGGCCCTGGCCGAGCTCCGCTGCAATTTGGGGGGGGTCCCGCCCCGCCCCCTGCAGCTGGCCCGGCCCCTCCCCCACTACGGACCCCCCATGCTGGTGCAGCAGGCGACCATCCCCATCCAGGTGGGGGAGGGGCGAGCCCCGGATGGGGGGCGGGGACCCCGAAATGGGGAGGGGGGACCCCCGAAATGGGGCTGGGGCGGAAATGGAGCTGGGGGGGCACTGAAATGGGGAAGGGGGCAATAAAATGGGGCTAGGGACCCCAAAATGGGGAGGGGAGATCCCCGAAATGGGGAGGGGGGGGGGGAAGCCCAAAATAAAGGGGGTGGGGAGGCCAAAATGGGGAGGGAAACCCCAAAATGGGGGGGGGGGGAAGCAACCATAAAATGGGGGAGGGGACAACAAAATTTGGGTAGGGACCCCAAAATATGGGTGAGGACCCCAAAATAAGGGGGGGGGACGACCCCAAAATGTGAGGGAAGGGACCCGAAAATGGGGAGGGGGGACACCCAAGAAAAGGGTAGGGGACCCCAAAATAGGGGGGGGGGGTAAAGGGACCCTAAAATGGAGGTGAGGACCCAAATAAAGGGGGGAGCCCAAATAAGGGGGGTGGGGGGACCCCAAAATGGGGGGGGGGGGGGCAGGGGAGGGGTCCCAGACCCCGCTGGTTTTGGGGGGGGGGGGGGTCCCAACCCCTGAGACCCCCGCCCCTCCCCCCCCAGATCAACGTGGGCACCACGGTGACGATGGCCGGGAATGGGGGGGGAGGGGGCCCCGCCCCCCCCGCCCCTCCCCCCGCGCCCCCCGGCCCGGCCGAGCTCCCCCCCGGCCCCTCCCCCCCCACCCCCGGGGACCCCCCCGAGACCCCCCCGGGGCCGCCCCTCCCCCCGGGGGGGGCTCAGCCGGGACCCCCTCCCCCCCTCCCCCTCCCCCTCCCCCCCGCGTGATCCGGATCTCGCACCAGAGCGTGGAGCCCGTGGTGATGATGCACATGAACATCCAGGGTGAGAGACCCCCGGAAACCGCCCCGAAAATGGGCAAAGGGACCCCCGGAAACGGCCCCGAAAATGGGCAAAGGGACCCCCAGAAACGGCCCCAAAATGGGCAAAGGGACCCCCGGAAAGCGCCCCGAAATGGGACCCCAAAAACTGCCCCAAAATGGGCAAAGGGACCCCCGAAAACCGCCCCAAAATGGGCAAAGGGACCCCCGAAAACCGCCCCGAAAATGGGCAAAGGGACCCCCGGAAACGGCCCCAAAATGGGCAAAGGGACCCCCGGAAACCGCCCCAAAATGGGCAAAGGGACCCCCAGAAACGGCCCCAAAATGGGCAAAGGGACCCCCGAAAACCGCCCCAAAATGGGCAAAGGGACCCCCAAAAACCGCCCCGAAATGGGCAAAGGGACCCCCGAAAACCGCCCCAAAATGGGCAAAGGGACCCCCAGAAACGGCCCCAAAATGGGCAAAGGGACCCCCAGAAACGGCCCCAAAATGGGCAAAGGGACCCCCAGAAACGGCCCCAAAATGGGCAAAGGGACCCCCGGAAAGCGCCCCGAAATGGGCAAAGGGACCCCCAAAAACCGCCCCGAAATGGGCAAAGGGACCCCCGGAAACCGCCCCAAAATGGGCAAAGGGACCCCCAGAAACGGCCCCAAAATGGGCAAAGGGACCCCCGGAAAGCGCCCCGAAATGGGACCCCAAAAACCACCCCAAAAAGGGCAAAGGGACCCCCGTAAACAGCTCGGAAATGGGCAAAAGGACCCCCGAAAACTGACCCAAAATGGGACCCCAAAAACTGCCCTGGGACCCCCGAAAACCGCCCTGGAAAGGGCAAAGGGACCCCAAAATGGGACCCCAAAAACTGCCCCAAAAAGGGCAACGGGACCCCCCAAAAACTGACCCAAAAACTGCCCCAAAAAGGGCAAAGGGACCCCCAAAAACTGACCCACAATGGGACCCCAAAAACCGCCCCGAAAAGGAACTTGGGACCCCCAAAAACCGCCCCAAAAAGGGCAATGGGACCCCCGAAAACCGCCCCAAAAACCGCCCCAAAAAGGGCAATGGGACCCCCAAAAACCGCCCCAAAAGCTGCCCCAGGACCCCCAAAACCGCCCCAAATACCCCCTTGAATCCCCCCCAACACCCCCAAAACCCCCCAGGCCCCCCTGCGACCCCTCCCCCTCTCTGTGCCCCCCCAGATTCGGGCTCTCCCCCCTCGGGGGGCGCGGGCGGAGCCCCCGGGCCCGGGCTGGGCATCGGTGAGTGGGGGGGCAGGGGGGGTTTGGGGCGGATTTTGGGGAGATTTTGGGGAGATTTGGGGGGGATTTGGGGCAGATTTTGGGGGATTTTGGGGCGGATTTTGGGGGATTTTGGGACAGATTTTGGGGAGTCTGGGGGCGATTTTGGGGGGAGATTTTTAAGATTTGGGGAGATTTTTGGGTGTTTTAGGGGGTTTGGGGGATTTTGGGGGATTTAAGTTTTGGGCTTGCTGTGGGTTGGGGGGAGCAGTGGGTGTGGCCATGGCTCAGTGGGCGTGGTTATGTAACAATGGGCGTGGCCATGACCAAACGGGCGTGTCCAGGGGTGTGGCCATGGCTCAGTGGGTGTGACCATGGATCAGTGGGCGTGTCCATGGCTCAGTGGGTGTGACCAGGGGTGTGGCCATGGCTCAGTGGGCGGGACCATGGTTCAGTGGGCGTGGCCATGGCTCAGTGGGCGTGGTCATGGCTGAGTGGGCGTGTCCCCCCGCAGGTGGGGTGGGGGTGCAGCTGCCGCCCCTCCCCCCCGAGTTCCTGCAGGCCGTGGCGCATCAAATCACGCAGCAGGCGATGGCGGCCGCGGCCTCTGCGGCCACAGGTACTGACCAGTACTGACCACTGACCATCACTGACCATTAGTGACCATCACTGACCCTCACTGACCCTCACTGACCATCACTGACCAGTACTGACCATCACTGACCATTACTGACCATCACTGACCATCACTGACCCTCACTGACCATCAAATCACACAGCAGGCGATGGCGGCCGCGGCCTCTGCGGCCACAGGTACTGACCAGTACTGACCACTGACCATTAGTGACCATTAGTGACCATTACTGACCATCACTGACCATCACTGACCCTCACTGACCAGTACTGACCATCACTGACCATTACTGACCATTAGTGACCATTAGTGACCATTAGTGACCATCACTGACCATCACTGACCATCACTGACCAGTACTGACCATCACTGACCATCACTGACCATTAGTGACCATTAGTGACCATCACTGACCATCACTGACCATCACTGACCAGTACTGACCATCACTGACCATTACTGACCATCACTGACCATCACTGACCCTCACTGACCATCAAATCACGCAGCAGGCGATGGCGGCCGCGGCCTCTGCGGCCACAGGTACTGACCAGTACTGACCCCTGAGTGACCACTGAGTGACCACTGACCGTTACTGACCATTAGTGACCATTAGTGACCATTACTGACCACTGCTGACCCCTGAGTGACCACTGAGTGACCACTGACCGTTACTGACCATTACTGACCATTACTGACCATTACTGACCAGTACTGACCCCTGAGTGACCACTGAGTGACCACTGACCGTTACTGACCATTACTGACCATTAGTGACCATTACTGACCACTGCTGACCCTCGCTGACCCTCGCTGACCCCTGCCTGCCCCTCTGTGTCCCCAGGCCAGCCCGTGGGGGGGTTCCAGGCCCCCGCCCGCGTCGTCATCGCCCGGCCCTCGGCCCCTCCCCCACGCCCCACCCACCCCGGGGCCCCCCAGGCCGGGGGCGGAGCCGTGAGTGGGGGAGGGGCAGTGGGGAGTGGGGGGAGGGGCTGGTTTGGGGTCCCTGATTTTGGTTGGAGGGGGGATGGGAATGGGGGTGGGGTGGTTTTGGGGTCCCTGTTTGGGGGGTGGGGGATGGGGTCAGGGCTGGGTTTGGGGTCCCTGTTTTGGGGGATGGGGATGGGGGTGGGGGTGGGGTCAGGGCCGGTTTTGGGGTCCCTGATTGGGGGATGGGGGTGGGGGATGGGGTCAGGGTCAGTTTGGGGTCCCTGTTTGGGGGGTGGGGGATGGGGTCAGGGCCGGTTTTGGGGTCCCCCCTGACCCCCCCGTGCCCCCCCCAGGCCCCTGGGGCGGGGGCGTCGCTGGCGCAGGTGATCAGCGGCCTGGTGGGACAGCTCCTGATGCAGCCGCTGGTGCTGGGTGAGCCCGAGGGGCTGGGGGGCACTGGGAGGGACTGGGAGGGACTGGGGGGCACTGGGAAAGGGTTAAAGGGGCTTGGGGGGCACTGGGAGGGACTGGGAGGGACTGGGAAAGGGTTAAAGGGGATTTGGCGTTACTGGTTTGTACTGGGAGGGACTGGGAGGGACTGGGACAGGGCCAAAGGGGCTTGGGGGTCACCGGTTTGGACTGGGAGGGACTGGGAGGGGATTGGTGGGGAACTGGGAAAGGGTTCAAGGGGGATTTGGGGTTACTGGTTTATACTGGGAGGGGACTGGGACAAACTGGGAAGGGACTCGAGGGAGCTGGGATGGAACTGGGAGGGACTGGTTTGTACTGGTTTGTACTGGTTTGTACTGGGAGGGACTGGGGGCGTGGCCTGTTTTGTATTTCTGGCCTGGCCACGCCCCCTGACCCCTCCCCCTCTCTCCCCTCCCCCCAGCCCAGGGCGGATCCTCAGCCCCCCCCACCCCCCCCACCCCAAACTCCGCCCCCTCCTCAGCCCAAGCTCCACCCCCGACCCCTCCTGGCTCCGCCCCCCCTCCAGGGGCAGCTCCAGGAGGTCCTGATGGCTCCGCCCCTGCCCCGCCCCCAACAGCCACACCCAGTGCGGGGGGCGGGGCAGAGACTCAGCCACGCCCCCTGGTGGGGCTGCTTGGGGGGCTGCTGGGGGCGGGGCCAGCGCCACTGGTGGGCGTGGCCGTGCCCGGGAACAGCCCCCTGCTGGAGGGCGTGGCCGAGCTGCTGCAGGTGGGCGGGGCCATGGAGTGGGCAGGGCTTAAGGTGGTTAATGAGGGGGCGTGGCTTTCAGCAGTTAATGAGGGGGCGTGGCTTTGGGCAGTTAATGAAGGGGCGTGGCTTTGGACAGTTAATGAGGGGGCGTGGCTTCGGTCAGTTAATGAGGGGGCGTGGCTTTGGGCAGTTAATGGAGGGGCGTGGCTTTGGGCAGTTAATGAGGGGGCGTGGCTTTGGGCAGTTAATGAGGGGGCGTGGCTTTGGGCAGTTAATGAGGGGGCGGTTCTAAATGCAGTGGGCGGGGCTCGTTCTGGAAGGGGTGGGGATGTAAAATGGGGGTGGGGCTTCAGAGAGGTGGGGCTTAAAAGGGGTGGGATTTAAATGAGCAGGGCTTAAAAGGGGTGGAGCTTAATGGGGTGGGGTTTCAAATGGGTGGGGCTTAAAATGGGTGGGGCTTAAATGGGTGGGGCTTAAAGGGGTGGAGCTTTACAGAGGTGGTGCCTAAAAGGGAACCTCAAAGGGGCAGGGCTTAAATGGGTGTGGCTCAAATGGGCGTGTCCTACCAAGCCACACCCCCTGACCCCTCCCCTTTCCTCCCACAGGCCGCCCAGCCCAGCCCCGCCCCCACCCCCGAAGCCCCTCCCACCTCCTCTGACCCCTCCCCCACCTCCACCGCCGCCCCTCCCCCTTCCCCCCCTCCCCCACCCCCTCCCCCTCCCCCCACCGACAGCGGCCCTGCCCCCTCCTCGGGCGGCCCCGCCCCCTCCTCGGGCGGCCCCGCCCCCGGGCCGGGGGAGCCGCTGCCCCCCGAGTTCTTCACCAGCGTCCTGCAGGGGGTGCTGAGCTCCATGCTGGGACCCCTGGGCGCGCCCCCCAGCGGCCCCCCCGAGAGCATCGCGGCCTTCCTGAGCCGCCTGAGCGGGACCCCCGGGCTTCTGGAAACTTCCCCGGGGCCGGACGGTGAGAAACGGGGAAAATCTGGGGAGAAATGGGGGAGATCTGGGGAAATCTGGGGAGATTTGGGTTCCTGAGCCGCCTGAGCGGGACCCCCGGGCTTCTGGAAACTTCCCCGGGGCCTGACGGTGAGAAACGGGGAAAATCTGGGGAGAAATGGGGGAAATCTGGGGAGAAATGGGGAAATCTGGGGGGGTTTGGGTTCCTGAGCCGCCTCAGCAGCACCCCCGGGCTCCTGGAGGGCTTTCCAGGCCCCGATGGTGAGAAACGGGGGAAATTGGGGAGATTTGGGGCTTATTGAGGGATTTGGGGGGATTTGGGGCTCTCCTGGCCCTCATCTGCCAGCATCTCTCCATGGTGGATATTTAACCATTTTTTCCCCATTTTTTCCCCATTTTTTCCCCATTTTCAGGGTTTTTTGGGGCTCTCCTGGCCCTGATCTCTCCATGGTGGATGTTTAACCATTTTTTCCCCATTTTTTCCCCATTTTCAGGGTTTTTTGGGGCGCTCCTGGCCCTGATCTCTCCATGGTGGATGTTTAACCATTTCCCCCATTTTTTCCCCATTTTCAGGGTTTTTTGGGGCGCTCCTGGCCCTCATCTGCCAGCACCTGTCCATGGTGGATGTGGTGCTGCTGCTGCACGGGCGCTGCCAGCCCCTGGCCCGGCTGCAGCCGCTGCTGCGCCGCTGCTTCCGCCAGCGATACCTGGGGGGGCGCGACCCCACCGAGGCCAACGTCAGGGTGAGGGACCCCAAAATCACCCCAAAATCACCCCAAAACCGCCCTGAATCACCCCAAAATCCTCCTGAATCACCCCAAAATCACCCCAAAATCACCCCAAAATCCTCCTGAGCTCCCTGAGACCACCCTGAGCTCCCTGAGACCCCCAAAACCCCTCTGAACCACCCCAAAATCACCCTGAGCTCCCTGAGACACCCAGGGATCCCCCAAAATCCCCCTCAATCGCCCCAAAATCCTCCTGAGCTCACTGAGACCCCCAAAATCCTCCTGAATCCCCAGAGACCCCCAGGGATCCCCAGAATCACCCAGAGACCCCCAGAGACCCTCTTGAAACCCCCCTGGGCCCCTCCCAAGCCCCCTCTTGGCCTCCCCTGTACTCCCAAGCCCACCCCAGGACCCCCCCAAAACCCCTCAGGACCCCCAGAGCCCCCTCAGGACCCCCCAAACTCTGACCCAGCCCCCCCTGTGCCCCCTCCCCAGGCGGCCACGCACAACCTGATCATGGGGCTGGAGGGGTTCATCCGCGAGAGCTTCGTGAGTGGGGGGCGCTGGGGGTCCTGGGGGGGTCCGGGGGGCTCTGGGGGGGTCCTGAAGGGTCCTTGGGGGTCCTGGAGGGTCTTTGGGGGGCTCTGGGGGGGTCCTGGGGGGCTCTGAGGGGTCTGGGGGTGTCTGAGGGGGGCTCTGAGGGTCCTGGTGGGTCTGGGGGGGCTCCGAGGGGTCTGGGGGGGGTCTCAGTGACCCCTCCCCATTTTCTGCCCCCCCCAGGCCGGGATCAGCACCGCCTGCATCAACATTGGGGTCTGGGGGGGTTTTTGGGGGGTCTGGGGGGGTTTTTGGGGGTCTGGGGTCTCTCTGAAGGCCCTGAGGGGTCCGGGCGGTTCAGGGGGGGTTCGGGGGGGGTCTCAGTGACCCCCTCCCCATTTCCTGGCCCCCCAGGCCGGGGTGAGGGTGGCTGAGGGCGTGGACATCACCCGCACCAACGTGGAGTTCCTGCGCGAGCAGTTCAACCGCATCGCGCTGCACGTGCTGCGCTGCCAGGGTGAGCACGTGGGGAGGGGTCCTGGGGGGGCCGGGGGGGCTTCCAGGGGGATCCTGGGGGGCCTGGGGGGGGCTTGGGGGGTCCTGGGGGGGTTCTGGAGGGGTCCCTGTGGTTCTGGGGGTCTCTGGGGGTCCCAGATGGTTCCTGTGGGTCCCTGGGGGTCTCGGGGGGGGTCCCTGTGGTTCCCGGGGGTCTCTGGGGGGATCCCAGATGGTTCCTGGGAGTCTGGGGGGGGGTTCCTGGGGGTTCCTGGGGGTCTCTGACGTCCCCGGGGGTCTCTGGGGGTCCCAGATGGTTCCTGGGGGTCTCGGGGGGTTCCTGGGGGTTCCCGGGGGTCTCTGACGTCCCCGGGGGTCTCTGGGGGTCCCAGATGGTTCCTTTGGGCCGCGGCTCCTGGAGCTCTGCAACCGCGGCCTCTTCGAGTGCCTGGCCCTGAACCTGCACTGCCTGCGGGGGGAGCGGGGGGCGCTGGGGGCGCTGATCAGCGACCGCATCGTGAGTGAGACCCCAGACCCAAATCGGAGACCCCAGACCCAAATCGGAGCCATTGCTACACCCAGAGGGGGCTGGGGGATCCCTGTGCCCCCAGACCCACACTGGGGTATCTGGGGGTCCCCCAGACCCACTGGGGGGTATCTGGGGCTATTCTGGTGCCCCCTGACCCCCTCTTTGCCCCCAGCGCCGTCTCTCGGCCGATGTCCCCCCCTCGCTGGTGGGGTGGCTCACGGCCGTGGTGGGGCTGCGGCTCCAGGCCGTGCTGGAGCAGATGCCCGTGACCCCCGAGCAGGTGCTGCCCTACGTGAGGCACCTGGGGGAGCCCCCGGAGCCGGCCCCGCCCCGCCAGGTGAGCGAGACCCCTCCCCAAAATACCCCAAACCCGCCAGGTGAGCGAGACCCCTCCCCAAAATACCCCAAACCCGCCAGGTGAGCGAGACCCCTCCCCAAAATACCCCAAACCCGCCAGGTGAGCGAGGACCCCTCCCCAAAATAGCCCAAACCCGCCAGGTGAGCGAGGACCCCTCCCCAAAATAGCCCAAACCCGCCAGGTGAGTGAGGACCCCTCCCCAAAAATACCCCAAACCCGCCAGGTGAGTGGGAACGCCCACAGAGCCACAGCCCCGCCCACAAATCCACAGCCCCGCCCATCAGGTGAGCACAGCCCCGCCCCCAGTCCAAAGCCCCGGCCCTGCCTGGCCCCGCCCTGTCCCATAGAAGCTCCACCCACTCTTAAGCTCCACCCAGTTACAAACCACACCCCAATGAGCAGACTCCACCCATCCCTGAAGCCACACCTCCTTCCATATAAACCACGCCCCTTTGCTAAGCCCCGCCCCTCTGGCCCCGCCCACAGACACAGCCTGAGGAGCCAATGGAGGTTCAGGAGGCGGAGCCACCGCCAGACGACGCCCAGGTACAAAGGGGCGGGGCCTTGAAGAGGGGGCGTGGTCACCACTGTACTGGGGCGTGGCCTCCTCTGGAAATGGGGTGGTTCCTCCCCCACCTTTAGAGGGGGCGGGGTCTCCTGGTCAGGCCACGCCCCCTCATTGCCCCTCCCCGTTTCAGAGGGAGGGGGCGGGGTCTCCCCCCCCCGCCACCACGGCCGAGGAGGCCCTGCCCCCCCCAGAGAGCGACAGCGAGGCCTGGGCGGCCGCCGTGCCCCCGGTGAGTGGGGGCGGGGCTGACCCCTGTGTGACCCCTGTGTGACCCCTGCGTGACCCTGGGCTGTCACCTCTGTGTGACCCCTGCATGACCCTGGGCTGTCACCTCTGTGTGTGACCCCCCCACTCCCCCCTGTGTGACCCCACTGTGTCCTTGGTGAGTGGGGGAGGGGCAGGATGACCCTGTGTGACCCCGTGACCCCTCCGTGACCCCTCAGGAATGGGTTCCCATCATCCGTGAGGACGCCCAGCGCCAGCGGAAGGCAAAGCCGCAGCCGCCCCTGAGCGACGCCTACCTGAGCGGGATGCCGGCCAAACGGCGCAAGGTCAGTGACCCTGAGTGACCCCTGAGTGACCCCCGAGTGACCCCCGAGTGACCCCGGCGTGCCCCCAGACCATGCAGGCGGAGCCGCCCCCGCTGTCGCTGGCCGAGGCCGTGGGCAGAGCCGCTCGCGCCGCCGGGGCCCGGGCGCTGGGGAGCCCCGAGAGCCTCGGGAGGGACCTGAGCGAGCTCCAGGAGGGCTACAGGCAGCAGGTGAGGGGGAAATGGGGCTGGGGGCTTCAAATGGGGCTGGGGGAGATGGGAAATGGGGCTGGGGGCTGCAGGAGGGCTACAGGCAGCAGGTGAGGGGGAAATGGGGCTGGGGGCTTCCAGTGGGGCTGGGGGAGATGGGAAATGGGGGAAATGGGGCTGGGGGCTGCAGGAGGGTCTGATAGAGCCCTGGGGAGGGGTCTCTGCCCCCCATAGAAGCTGCTGTGGGGGAGGGGTCCCTGCGGTGTGGGGGCGGGGCTTTGGGCGTGTCCCAGCCCCTCCCCCACTGAACCCCTCACATTTCTCCCCTCCCCCCCAGCTCCAGGCCGATCTCCAGCGCCGCCTCCTCGCCGACCCCGATTTCAGCCCCGGCCGCTTCCCCAACGCCCACCGGGCCTTCGGGGAGCCCCTCCCCCACCCTCCCCGCGACCCCTCCCCTCCCCCACCCCAATAACCGAGCCGTCAATCAATGATCATCAATAAACCAGGCCCCGCCCCCGGCCACGCCCACCACGGGCCGCCGCCGCCGCTGCTGCTGCTGCTCCGCCTTTATTTCCCTTTTTTGGGCTCATTTCGTGCGTTTTTTGTCAATTCCGAGTTGGTTTTTTTAACCCAGGGTGGGGGGGAGGGGTGATAACGGCGGCCCCTCCCCCACCCGCATAAATACCGGGGGGGGGGTGGGGGAGGGGTCACTGGGGGGGGGTCCTGGGGGGGCCCCAAGCGCCGGGGGGGCGGCGGGGAGGGGGGGGAGGGGCGGAGGAGGATGAGGATGAGGAGGGTGGGGGTGGGGCCCCGGGGGGAGGGGGAGGCTCAGGAGGGCGGGGCCCGCGCGGAGGGGGCGGGGCGAAGGCCCGGGTGGGCGGGGCCAGGAGGCGGCCCAGCGGCAGGAGGGGGAGGGGCGGCGCTGGGGGGGCCCCGAAGTTGACGACGGGGGGAGGGGGAGGGGCCGGAACCGGGGGGGGCTCCACCAACGGCAGCAGCATCTGGGGGGGGAGGGGAGAGAAAACGGGGTCAGGGGCGGGGCCACCGACAGCTGGGGGCGGGGCTTGGCCTCGGGTGAGGGCGGGGCCAGCCCAGGTGAGGCCAAGCCCTGCCCACGTCAGTGTAAGCCCCGCCCAGGTGAGGGTGGAGTCACCCCAGGTGTGTTTTAGCCTCGCCCAGGTGTTTTAGCCCCACCCAAGTGTGTAAGCCCCGCCCAGATGTTTTAGCCCCGCCCCTCACCTGCTGGAAGCTGCTCTGGCCCTGCCCGTAGAACTCCGAGGGCGGGGTCAGCTCCTGCCGCACCTGCGGGGCGTGGCCGCGTTAGCCCCGCCCATTTCGCGCTCTGGCCCCGCCCCCTTTGCCCGTCACTCACCTGCAGCACGGGGGGGGGGTCGGGGCAGAAGGGGCCGTACAGGAAGGGGGGGGGCGGGTACAGGACCCCCCCCGCCCCCCCCAGCTTGGCCAGCTCGGGGCCCCCCCCCAGGAAATCCACGAAGGGGCCCTTGAGGGGGGGGAGGGGCAGCCCCGCCCCCGCCACCAGCACCGGCCTGGGGGGGGAAACGGGGGGGGCGGGGCTGAGCCACAGCTGTGACCCCCCCCTGACCCCAGGTGTGACCCCCCTGACCCCAGGTGTGACCCCCCCTGACCCCAGGTGTGACCCCCCCCCCCCACCCCCCATGAGCACAGGTGTGCCCCCTCCCCAGGTGTGAATCTCTCTCAGCTGTGTCCCCCCTCCTCCAGGTGTGCCCCCCCAAATCCCAGGTGTGCCCCCAGGTGCCCCTTCAGGTGTGCCCCCCTTGACCCCCCCCATTCCCAGGTGTCCCCCCCCATTCCCAGGTGTCCCCCCCCATTCCCAGGTGTCCCCCCCCATTCCAGGTGTCCCCCCCAGGTGTCCCCCCCAGGTGTCCCCACCCCCCGGTACCTGTACGGGGTCACCGTGGGGGTCCCTGGCCTGAAGCTGCCGCTGCTGCCCGGGGGGGGCTCCACGGCCGGGGGGGGCACCTGGGGGGGGGGGGTTGGGTCAGACCCATGGAGACCCCCCAGGACCCCCCCCAGAGCCCCTCCCCCCCCCGTACCTGCCCGGTGGCCCCGCCCCCCCCGTAGCACACCTCGGGGGGGGGGAGGGGCTGGCGCTGCCCCCCAGCCCCGGGGGGGTCCCTGGGGGGGTCCCTGGGGGTCCCTTTGGGCTCTGGGGGGATCCTGGGGGGGGTTGGGGGGGGCTCGGGACCCTCCCCCGGCAGCAGCTCCCAGTCCCGGGGGACAGCGCTGAGCTGGGGGGGGGAACGGAGTCAGAGACCCCCAAACCTGACCCCAAAAGACCCCAAATTGTGACCCAAAAACCCCAAACCCCAAACAAAGTGAGACCCCCCTGGGCCAAGCCTAAAACCCAAATCCTGACCCCAAATCCCAAATCCTGACCCAAAACCCGACCCCAAATCCCGAACCCGACCCAAAATCCCACAAACCCCAAACCCGACCCCAAACCCATCCCCCTCCCCCGTACCCCAATGTCCCCGCCCCCGGGTGGGGGGAGGGGCAGCGCCTCCTTCTGGCCCCGCCCCCGTTGCAGGTGTGGGGGGAGGGGCGGCCGGGGGGGGTCCCGGTCCCGCCCCCCCCAGCCCTCGCTGGCGGTGGGGGAGGGGCAGGGGGGGCCGTTCCGGGCCCTCTGCGAGCGCTCGGTGCCGATGGGGCCGGGGGGGGGCCCGGGGGGGGCCCCCAGCACCTGCGGGGGAGGGGCAAAAATGAGGGGGAAGGGGCAGAAAACGAGGTGGGGGAGGGGCAGGACACCCCTGGCCCCTCCCCCCCCTTCCCCCCTATAAATTTGGGGGTTTTGGGGGTACCTGGGCGTCCTGGCGGGGGAGGGGCAGGCGGCCCCGCGGCTCGGGGGGGCCCGGGGGGGTCCCCCTGGGGGGGGGGCCCTGGGGCAGGGGGGAGGGGCCCGGGGGCTGGGCCCCGCCCCCATCGGGGGAGCTGCGCTGGCTGCAGGCGCCGGAGTCACCGCTGAGCTCCACGCCACTGTCCTGGGGGAATAATGGGGGGTCAGGGACACACGGGGACCCCCAGGGACACCCAGGGACACCCCCAGAGTCACCCAGGGACCCCCAGAGTCACCGCTGAGCTCCACGCCACTGTCCTGGGGGAATAATGGGGGGTCAGGGACACACGGGGACCCCCAGAGTCACACAGGGACCCCCAGGGACACCCCCAGAGTCACCCAGGGACCCCCAGAGTCACACAGGGACCCCCAGAGTCACCGCTGAGCTCCACGCCACTGTCCTGGGGGAATAATGGGGGGTCAGGGACACACGGGGACCCCCAGAGTCACACAGGGACCCCCAGGGACACCCCCAGAGTCACCCAGGGACCCCCAGAGTCACCCAGGGACCCCCAGAGTCACCGCTGAGCTCCACGCCACTGTCCTGGGGGGGGAAAAATGGGAAATGGGGGGGTCAGGGACACACGGGGACCCCCATGGACACCCCCAGGGACACCCCCAGAGTCACCCATGGACACCCCCAGAGTCACCCAGGGACCCCCAGAGTCACCGCTGAGCTCCACGCCACTGTCCTGGGGGGGGAAAATGGGGGGGTCAGGGACACACGGGGACCCCCAGGGACACCCAGGGACACCCCCAGAGTCACCCAGGGACCCCCAGAGTCACACAGGGACCCCCAGAGTCACCCAGGGACCCCCAGAGTCACCGCTGAGCTCCACGCCACTGTCCTGGGGGGGGGAATAATGGGAAATGGGGGGGTCAGGGACACACAGGGACCCCCCCGGACCCCCCCTCCCCCCCCCTCACCTCGGGGCTGGCGCTCTCCTCGAAGGGGGGGAGGGGCTCCAGCCAGGGCTGCCCCGGGGGAGCGGCTTGGGGGGGGCACCTGGGGGGGGGGGAATGACCAGTAAGGACCAATAAGGACCAGTGACCCCCCCAGTAAGGACCAGTGACCCCCAATAACTCCCAGTGACCCCCGATTCCCCTCCCAGTCCATCCCAGTGCCCCTCCAGCTTCCCCGCCAGTCTCCCTCCCAGTTTGTCCCAGTGCCCCCCAATCCCCTCCCAGTTTATCCCAGTTTGTCCCAGTCCCTCCCAGTTTGTCCCAGTCCCTCCCAGTCTGTCCCAGTGCCCCCCAATCCCCTCCCAGTTTATCCCAGTTTGTCCTAGTCCCCCCCCAATCCCCTCCCAGTGTGTCCCAGTTTGTCCCAGTCCCTCCCAGTCTGTCCCAGTCCCCCCAATCCCCTCCCAGTTTGTCCCAGTCCCTCCCAGTCTGTCCCAGTCCCCCCCAGTCTGTCCCAGTCTGTCCCAGTGCCCCCCAATCCCCTCCCAGTTTATCCCAGTCTGTCCCAGTCCCTTACTGGTGGGCAGGTGGCTCCAGAGGGGGGGGCTCAGCCCCCCCTGGGTCTCCCCCCCGTCCTGCTGGGGGTCCCCAAACCCCAGAGGGTCCTGGGGGGGCAGGGGAGGGGGGGGTCAGTGGGGGGAGGGGAGACCCCCCCGGACCCCCCATGCGCCCCTTCCCCCTCCTTTTTCCCCGCCCCTCCCCCCGTGCCCCTCCCCCATACCTGGCTCTGGCCTCTCTGGCGCCGTTTGGCCAAGAAGCCCCCGAGGGTGGGGGTGGGGCCGGGCCGGGGGGCGCCGGGGGGGCCCAGGGGGGGGCCCAGGGGGGGCTCCGGGGGGGCTGCGGGGAGAAAATGGGGGGGAGGGGTTAATGGGGGAGGGGTCAATGGGGGAAGGGTTATGGGGGAAAACAGGGCGGGGCTTATTTGGGGTTTTTTGGGTGTTTTTGGGGTGATTTTGGGTGTTTGGTGTTTTTTGGGGTTCCATACCTGCCGTCGGGGGCAGCCCCGGTGCCGAGGGGGGGTTTAGGATGTTTTTGGGTGTTTTTGGGTGTTTTTTGGTGTTTTTGGGGTCCATACCTGCCGTCGGGGGCAGCCCCGGTGCCGAGGGGGGGTTTAGGATGTTTTTGGGTGTTTTTGGGTGTTTTTTGGTGTTTTTGGGGTCCATACCTGCCGTCGGGGGAAGCCCCGGTGCCGAGGGGGGGTTTAGGATGTTTTTGGGGCAGTTTTTGGGTGTTTTTGGGGCGGTTTTTGGTGTTTTTGGGGTCCATACCTGCCGTCGGGGGCAGCCCCGGTGCCGAGGGGGGGGTCCCAGCCGTGCCCCCTTTGTGGGGGGGGGGTCGCAGCTGTGCCAGGGCCCTGCGGATGCCCCCGGGGTCGCTCGGGACCACCCGGTCCAGGCGGAACACGGCCGAGGGGGGGGGCGGGGGCAGCGCCAGCCCCGGGGGGGCCCCGCCCGAGCCGGGGGGGGCGGGGGGAGGGGCCGGGGGCTCCTCGGGGTTACGGCTGCCAAAGGGGGAGGGGGAGGGGGAGGGTGAGAGAGAGACCCCCCCCCCCCCCCAAAAATAAAAACCCCAAAAATTCTCAGCCCCTTCTAAGCCCTCCAAGAGCCCCCCCGGACCCCCAAAATCCCCCCCCAGTTCATTCTAAAGTGACTCAAGACCCCCAATTCCACCCCCAACCCCCTCCCCAAATTCCCCCAGACCCCCCGAATCCCCCCCCACCACATTCTAGAGCCACTCAAGACCCCAAACCCCCCCTAACTATGCCCAGACCCCCCCACCCTCAACTCCCCCCGCCCTCAAAGACCCCCCCAGACCCCCAGCACCCCCCAAATTCATTCTGAGGTGACTCAAGCGCCCCCACATCGCTCCCCCCCCATCCCCAGACCCCTCCCCAGTTCCTCACCCGCGGTTTCGGGGCGAGGGCCACCCCCTCTTGCCGTCCCCCCCTCTGCCGCCGCCGCTCCGGCCCCCCCCGCTGCGGCCGCCCCCCCCCCGTGCTGCTGCTGCTGCTGCTGGGGGGGGGCGGAGTTTTGGGGCGGGGCCGGGGGCGGCCCCCCCGCGGGAGCCCCGCCCCCCCCGGAGCGGCGCTGGCTGGAGAAGCTGCGCTTGGCCAGGCGGGGGCTGGGCGGGGCGTTTGGGGGAGGGGGCGCTCCCGAGGGAGGGGGCGGGGAGGGGGGAGGGGGCGGTCCCTGGGCGGGGGGGCCGCCGGGGGCGGGGGGGTCGCGCTCGGGGCCGGGGGGGCCCCCCCTGCGCCCCCCCAGGTCGGAGCTCTCCGAGGCCGTTTCCCATTGGTCCGAGTTGTGCTCGGGGGAGCGGGGGGGGCCGCGCCGGGAGGGCGGGGGCGGGGCCGGGGGCGGGGCGGGGGCGGGCCCGGGGGCGGGGCCGGGCTCCTGGCGGTGCAGGCGGCGGAACCGGGGGGTTTGTCCTGGTGCTGCCCCCCCCGCCCGTGCCGCCGCCGCCGGGGGGGGCGCTCCGAGCCCGCCCCTCCCCCCGCCCCCGAGCCGCGCGGGGCCTGCTGGGATTGGGGGAGGGGCTGCTGGGAGGGCGGGGTCCAGGCCCTCGCCCCGCCCCCGCCGCCGCCCCGCCCCCTCCGGGACGGGACCCCCCTGGGGGTGAAAACGCGGCCGCCGCGGGGGGGGGCGCGGGGGGGCAGCCCCGGGGGGGGGTGGTGGGGGTGGGGCGGGGGTGGGGTCGGGCTGCCGGCCCCGCCCCCCGCCCCTCCCCCCGCGTCCGAGCTCTCGGAGCCGCGCAGGCGCCGCCGGTGGGGGGGGGGCGGGGGCGGCTCCTCCTCGTACTCGGAGCCTTCGCTGCGGGGCTCGGAGCCGGGGGGGGCGGGGGGGGCGCCGGGCCCGGACGGGGGGGGAGGGGGGGGAGGGGCCGCGGCGCTGAGCGCCCCTCCCCCCACGGGGGCGGGGCCGCGGAAGCCGCGGAATTCCCGGGACGCGGAGGGGGCGGGGCGGCCGCGGGACCCGCCCCCTCCCCCGGTCGCTGCGGGGCCCCCCCCGGTGCCGCCCCCTGCCCCCCCCCGGCCCCGCCCCCCGTAGGAGCCCCGGAAGCCCCGGCCCCGGGCGAAGAATTCCCCGCGCCCCCCCCGCGGGCGCCCCCCCCTCTGCGGAGCCCCCCGGTCCCGGTCCCGGTCCATGGGGGCGGGGTCGCGGCAGCGGCGCCGGGAGGGGGAGGAGCCGCCCCCTCCCCCACCGCCCCCCGCCCCCCCCGGGGGCGCCCCGGGGTCTTTGGGGGCCGTGGGGGAGGGGCTGGGCTTGGCTTTGGGGGGGGCTTTGGGGGAGGGGTCCTCGCCCATCCCCCCAGGCCCCCCCTCCTCCTTTTGGGGCGGGGCTTTCTTGATGGGCCCCGCCCGCCGAGGGGGAGGGGGCGGGGTTTCCTCGGATGGGGGGGGAGGGGCGCGGCGGGGGGGGCCGCCCCCTGCCCCGCCCCCCCCGGGCCGGGGTCCCCAGCGGGTCTCCGTGCGAGCCCCTCCCCCACCCCCGCCCCGGGGGGGTTTGTGGGGGTCGGGGGGGGCGCGGGGGGTGCGGCGCGAGGCCCCTCCCCCTGCCCCTCCCCCCTCCTCCTTGGGGGGCCCCCCCAGAGCTGCTGCCGCCGCCCCTCCCCCCGCCCCGAACTCGTCCTTGGGGGGTTTTTGGGGGGGCGGCGCCGCTTTTTTGGTGGGGGGCGGCTCCTTGAAGGAGGGGGGGGCTGGGCGGGGGGAGGGGGCGGCGGCGCCGGGGGGAGGGGGCGGCTCCGGGGGGGTCGCGTCGCTCTGGGGGGGGGGCAGGGCCCAGGGCCGGGCGGGGGGAGGGGGCGTGGTCGGGGCGGGGTCGGCGGCGGGGGGGGGAGGGAAGCGGGGGAGGGGGGGGGCGCCCCCTGCCCCTCCCCCGTTCTCGAAGGGGGGGGCGTAGCCGTAAGGGGGGGGGGGCGCCCCGGGGTCCCGCAGGCGAACGGGGGGGGTCTCACTCCTGGGGGGGGGGAAGGAAAACGGGGGAGTTAAAGGGGGGCGGGACCCCCGGAATCTCCCCAAATTCCCCCTGACCTCCCCCCATCATTGCAGCCCCCCCCGAGCCCCAAAATCCCCCCCAAAACTGCCCCGGACCCCCCCCCAGTATTGCAGCCCCTCCCCCTCACCTTCGCCCCGCCCCAATCCCCTCCCCCCCGACCTTCGCCCCAATCCCCTCCCCCCCACCTTCGCCCCGCCCCAATCCCCTCCCCCCCACCTTAGCCCCGCCCCAATCCCCTCCCCCCCTCACCTTCGCCCCGCCCCAATCCCCTCCCCCCCTCACCTTCGCCCCTTGCTGTCGTCGTCGCCGGGGGGGGGGCGCAGGGCCGTGGGCAGCCCCCGCGTTTCGGGGGGGGGGGGTCCCGGGAAGGCCTCGCCCCCCCAGGAGGGTTTGGGCTGGGGGGGGGAGGGGTCGCCCCCGCCCCCTCCCCCCGGGGGGGTCCCGCGGTCCCGCAGGGTCGGGGGGGGAGGGGCGGCGGCGGGGGCGGGGCGCTCGAAGGGCTCCGAGGGGGAGCCCCCCCCTCCCCCTCCCCCTCCCCCGCCCCCGCTGTCCGAGCGCTCCCGGGGCAGCAGGCCTGGAATGGGGGGGGGGAAATGGGTGAGAGACCCCCCAAAAATATCCTGAAAATATCCCAAAAATACAGAGACCCCCCAAAAATACCCCAAAAATATCCCAAAAATAGAGACCCCCCCAAAAATATCCCAAAAATACAGAGACCCCCCAAAAATACCCCGAAAATATCCCAAAAATAGAGACCCCACCAAAAATATCCCAAAAATACAGAGACCCCCCAAAAATACCCCAAAGTTACCCCAAAATTACAGAGACCCCCCCAAAAATACCCCAAAAATAGAGACCCCCCCAAAAATACAGAGACCCCCAAAAATACCCCGAAAATACCCTAAAAATACAGAGACCGCCCCCCCAAAATACAGAGACCCCCCCCCCAAAACATACCCCAAAAATACAGAGACCCCCCCAGAAATACAGAGACCCCCCAGGAATGACCCAAACAAATCAGAGACCCCCCAGGAATAACCCAAATAAATCAGAGACCCCCCCCAAAATGCCCCAAAAATACAGAGACCGCCCAGGAATAACCCAAATAAATCAGAGACCCCCCCCCAAAATACCCCAATAATGCAGAGACCCCCTCCCAAACCCCCCCCTCACCCGAGGGGGGCACTCCGGGGGGTCCGGGGGGGTAGAAGTCTACGTGGGGGGCGCGGGGGGGGGGCAGCAGCCGGGGGTCCACGTAGGGGGGGGGGGGCAGCATCACCCAGCGGGGGTCGAAGCCCAACTGGGGCAGGGCCGGGGGGGGGCGCCCCAGGGCCCCGAAGAGTTTGGGGGGCCCGGGGGGGGCCGGGGGCGCCCCCAGAGCCCCCAGGGATGGGGAGGGGGCTGCGGCCGGGGGCGGGGCCGGGGGGGGCCCGTGCTGCTGCTGCTGCTGCTGCCACTGCTGCTGCTTGAGGAGCTGCTCCTGGGGGGGACACGGGGTGAGACCCCCGCCCAATAACCCCGAGACCCCGCCCCAATAACCCCGAGAGCCCCGCCCCAATAACCCCGAGACCCCCGGAGTGGGGGGAACCATCAGAGACCCCCGCCCAAATAACCCCGAGACCCCGCCCCAATAACCCCGAGACCCCGCCCAAATAACCCCGAGACCCCGCCCCAATAACCCCAAGACCCCGCCCAAATAACCCAGAGACCCCCAGGGTGGGGGGAACCATCTGAGACCCCTCCCCAAGGACCCCCTGACTGAAACCCCCTGAGGGAAAACCCCACTCAGGATCCCCAAATTTGGGGCCATGGGGTGAGACCCCTCCCCAAAAAGGGGCACGCCCAACCCCCCCTGCCAGACTCTGGTATTGAGGGGGGGTCTCCCCGTTCCCAACCCCACAACTCAGCCCCTCCCCCAATTTCCCAGCCCCTCCCCAATTCCCGAGCCCCCCCCCCAATTTCCCAGCCCCTCCCCACTCCCCGAGCCCCCTCCCCACTCCCCGAGCCCCCTCCCCAGTTCCCGAGCCCCCTCCCCAATTCCCCAGCCCCTCCCCACTCCCCGAGCCCCCTCCCCACTCCCCCTCCCCACTCCCCGAGCCCCCTCCCCACCTGCTGCTGCCGCTGGAACCGGGGGGGCAGCGATTTCTGGTACTTTGGGTACTGGGGGGGCTGCGCCGGGGGGGGGGGCGGGGCCTGCCGGGGGGGAGGGGCCGCCCCCCCCTCGCCCTTGGGGTCTCCCCCCCCCTTGGGGGGCGTGGCCACGGCCGGGGGGGGCGGGGGGGGCTCCTCGGGGGGCTCCGGGGGCACCTCCAGGCCCGGGGGCTCTGCTGGGGGAGGGGAAAAAAAGGGGAGGGCGGGGTCAGGGGGTGTTTGTGCCCCTCCCCAAATCCTCCCAACCCCCTCCCCAAATTCCCCACCCGCCCCTCCCCAAATCCTCCCAGCCCCCTCCCCAAATTCCCCACCTGCCCCTCCCCAAATCCCCCCCCCCAGACCCCTCCCCAAATTCCGCACCTGCCCCTCCCCCGCCGCTCTCCTTCTCCTCCCGCGGTTCCGGGGACCCCTCGGGGTGGGGGAGGGGCGGCGCCGGCTCCTCCTCCTGCTGGGGGGGGGGTCCCGGGGGGGTCTCGGCGCCGCCGGGGGGGGGTCCCGGCCCCGCCAGGGGCGGGGGGCGGCGCTCGGGGGGGGCCCCGAATCTCTCGTCCAGGCGCTTGAGCTTCTCGGCGCAGGCGGCGCGGCGCTGCTCGGCCATGCGGCGCTCCTCGGCCTCGCGGCGGCGCCGCGCCCGCGCCACGGCCTGCGACAGCTCCGCACAGCTCTGCCGGCGGCGGCGGCGCCAGGCCTCGTCCTCGTCCTGAGCGGGTGAGATAATGTACCTGTGAGACACCTGGGATACACCTGGGATACACCTGAGAGACACCTGAGAGACACCTGGGATACACCTGAGATACACCTGAGATACACCTGAGAGACACCTGGGATACACCTGAGAGACACCTGAGAGACACCCGGGTACGGCCCTGTACAGCTACACTACACCCACGGCCTGCGACAGCTCCGCGCAGCTCTGCCGGCGGCGGCGGCGCCAGGCCTCGTCCTCGTCCTATGGGTGAGATAATGTACCTGTGAGACACCTGAGACACCTGGGATACACCTGGGATACACCTGAGACACCTGTGGGACACCTGAGACACCTGGGATACACCTGAGAGACACCTGTGATAGCTGAGAGACACGTGACTGACACCTGACTGACACACACTGACACCCGCGCCACGGCCTGCGACAGCTCCGCGCAGCTCTGCCGGCGGCGGCGGCGCCAGGCCTCGTCCTCATCCTGAACGGGTGAGATACAGCACCTGTGAGGCACCTGGGATACACCTGGGATACACCTGAGAGACACCTGGGATACACCTGAGAGACACCTGAGACACCTGTGAAACACCTGAGATACCTGTAGGACACCTGGGAGACACCTGAGTTACACCTGAGATACACCTGAGTTACACCTGAGATACACCTGGAATAGACCTGATATACCTGTGGGACACCTGGGAGACACCTGCACGCAGCTACAAACACGTGTGTGACACACCTGCAACACCGGAACACACCTGTGGTGCACCTGTGTGCGCCTGTGTCACACCTGAACATACCTGGACACACCAGTGTGCACCTGAGAACACCTGGGGACACCTGTGCACACCTGGACACACCTGGATCACACCTGGATCACACCTGTACACACCTGGATCACACCTGTACACACCTGGATCACACCCATGTCGCACCTGGATCGCACCTGGATCACACCTGGATCACACCCGTGTTCACACCTGTCCCCCACCCCACTCACCGGAAGCTCGTTGGGCGTGGCCCAGCACACACCTGTACACACCTGTATCACACCTGTGTCACACCTATACACACCTATACACACCTGTGTCACACCTGTATCACACCTGTACACACCTGTATCACACCTGTACGCACCTGGATCACACCTGTATCACACCTGGATCACACCTGTCCCTGCACTCACCGGAAGCTCGTTGGGCGTGGCCCAGCACACACCTGTATCACACCTGTACACACCTGTACACACCTGGATCACACCTGTATCACACATGTACACACCTGTACACACCTGGATCACACCTGGATCACACCCGTGTCCCACCTGTCCTCCCCACTCACTGGAAGCTCGTTGGGCGTGGCCCAGCACACACCTGTACACACCTGTACACACCTGTACACACCTGGATCACACCTGTCCCAGCACTCACCGGAAGCTCGTTGGGCGTGGCCCAGCACTCACCGGAAGCTCGTTGGGCGTGGCCCAGCTGCCGCGGTTGGGCGGGGGCGGTGGAGGGGGCGGGGCCCGGCTGGGCGGGGCCGGGGTGGGCGGAGCCTCCTTGGGCCCCTCCGGGGGCGCTTTGGGAGGGGGCGGCTCCTCCTTCGCGGGGGGCGGAGCCTCGGCTTTGGGCGGGGCCGGGGGCTCGTTCTCCTTCCTGGGGGGGGACACGGGGGGGTTACGGGGGGAATTTGGGGGAATTTGGGGAGGGGGCTGCCCCATTTGGGGAGGGCCTCACCCCTCATCATCCTCATCTTCATCCCGCCCGTCCTCCTCATCGCTGAATTTCAGCTTCTCGCTGTAATCGACCTCCTCGTGGGCTCCTGGGGGGGGAAATGTGGGTGGGGGGCCCAGGGACCCCAAAAACCCTCCAGAGACCCCCCCAAACCCCCCAAATCCCCCTGGCACCCCCGAAATCCCCCTGGGACCCCTCCAGGACCCCCCAAATCCATCCAGGACCTCACAAATCCCCCTGGGACCCCCCCCAAAATCCCCCCCAAATCCCCCTGGGACCACTCCAGGACCCCCTAAATGCCCCCAGGACCCCTCAAATCCCCCCAAAAATTCCCTCCGAATCCCCCTGGGATCCCCCCAGGACCCCCCCAGATCCCCCGGGACCCCCAAAAGCCCCTCAGGACCCCCCCCCAAAATCCTCTCCAAATCCCACTAGGACCCCCAAAGCTCCCCAGAATCCCCCAAATCCCCCCAAAAATCTCTTCCAAATCACCCAGGGACCTCTCAGGACCCCCCAAATCCCTGTGGGACCCCTCCAGGACCCCCCAAATCCCCCCCAAGCCCCCGGACCTGCCCAGCCCTCGTCGTTCTCCTGGTCCAGCTCATCGAACTCCCTGAGCTCGTCCTGGCGCAGCACCGGGGGGCGCGAGGGGGGAGACCCCCCCCGAGGGGGCCCCGCAGCCCCCCGGGGACCCCCCGGCCGTGGGAACCTGCGGGGACCCCCAAAAAACCCACCCGGGGTGAGGGGGGGCAAAGGGGGGAGCCCCGAAAGGGGGAACTGGGGATGGGGGATTTGGGTCTGGGGTCTCCTCAGTGGGACTGGTGAGTTCGGGGACCCCAGAATGGGGGAATTGGGGATGGGGGATTTGGGTCTGGGAGAATTGGGTCTGGGGGAATTGGGGATGGGGGATTTGGGTCTGGGGTCTCCTCAGTGGGACTGGGGGGTTTGGGGACCCCAGAATGGAGGGAACTGGGCGGAAATGAGGTTTGGGGGTCTCGGGGTGGGATTTGGGAGGTATTTGGGGTCTCGGGGGTGGATTTGGGGGGAATTTGGGGTCTCAGGGGTGGATTTGGGGGGAATTTGGGGGTCTCGGGGGGTCTTTGGGGACCCCTCCTCACTCACCTCTGTGCGTCGGGGCCCCGGAAGGGCCCGTAGGGCGGCGGGAAGGGCAGGTACGGGGGGTACATCTGGGGGGGGACACCCCAAAATCAGCGTCAGCCACAGACCCCAGACCCAAAATCAGCGTCAGCCACAGACCCCAGACCCAAAATCAGCCACAGACCCCAAAATCAGCACCAGCCACAGACCCCAGACCCAAAATCAGCCACAGACCCCAAAATCAGCACCAGCCACAGACCCCAGACCCAAAATCAGCGTCAGCCACAGACCCCAGACCCCAGACCCAAAATCAGCCACAGACCCCAGACCCAAAATCAGCCACAGACCCCAGACCCCAAAATCAGCATCAGCCACAGACCCCAGACCCAAAATCAGCCACAGACCCCAAAATCAGCACCAGCCACAGACCCCAGACCCAAAATCAGCCACAGACCCCAAAATCAGCACCAGCCACAGACCCCAGACCCAAAATCAGCACCAGCCACAGACCCAAAATCAGCCACAGACCCCATAATCAGCATCAGCCACAGGCCCCAGACCCAAAATCAGCCACAGACCGCAGACCCCAAAATCAGCCACAGACCCCAAAATCAGCCACAGACCCCAGACCCCAAAATCAGCCACAGACCCCAAAATCAGCCACAGACCCCAGACCCAAAATCAGCCACAGACCCCTCCCCACCTGGGCTGAGCCCCCCAGGATTGGGGATTTTGAGGAGGGGTTTTGGGGACGGAGATTTTGGGGATTTTTGGGGAGGGGGATTTTTTTGGGAAGATTTTTTTGGGGAGGGGCATTTTCTGGGGATGGAGAATTTTTGGGGAGGGGGATTTTGGGAAGGGTTTTTTGGGGGGGGAGGGAGTTTTTTTGGGGGGAGGGTTTTTTTTGGGGGGGGTTTTTTTGGGGAGGGTTTTTTTCGGGGGGGAGGAGGTTTTTTGGGGAGGGGTTTTTTTTGGGGGGGAGGAGGTTTTTTGGGGAGGGGGCGTCCATACTCACAAAGGGCGGCACCACCCCCCGGTACGGGGGGAAATGGGGGGGCCCGGGGGGGGCTCCTCCCCCCCCTTCGGCCGGCGGCTCCTCGGCCCCGCGCCCCTCCCGCCAGCTGCCACCTGGGGGGGGCAAATGGGGTAAATGGGGGGCAAGGGGGTAAATGGGGGGTAAATGGGGGTCTGGGGGGGTAAAAGGGGGGTAAATGGGGTAAATGGGGGGCAAAGGGGGTAAATGGGGGTCTGGGGGCGATAGAGAGGGGTCTGGGGGGGTTAGATGGGGGTCTGGGGGCTCTGGGGGTGTCTGGGGGGGCTCACTGTGGGGGCGGGGGCTCCCTGCAGGAAGGTTCTGGGGGTCTCAGGGGTATTTTGGGTATTTTGGGGAGGGGTCTCACTCACCTGGGGGGCGGGGGCTCGGTGCAGGAAAGTGTTTGGGGATCTCAGGGGTATTTAGGGTATTTTGGGGAAGGGTCTCAGGGGTATTTTGGGTATTTTGGGGGGGTCTCAGGGGGTCTCAGGGGTATTTGGGGGCTCTCAGGGTTATTTTGGGGGGGGTCTCACTCACCTGGGGGGCGGGGGCTCGGTGTAGGAAGGTGTTTGGGGGGATCTGAGGGCTATTTTGGGTATTTTGGGGGGGTCTCAGGGTTATTTTGGGGAGGGGTCTCACTCACCTGGGGGGCGGGGGCTCGGTGCAGGAAGGTGTTTGGGGATCTCAGGGGTATTTTGGGTATTTTGGGGGGGTCTCAGGGTTATTTTGGGGCTCTCAGGGTTATTTTGGGGAGGGGTCTCACTCACCTGGGGGGCGGGGGCTCGGTGCAGGAAGGTGTTTGGGGATCTCAGGGGTATTTTGGGTATTTTGGGGGGGTCTCAGGGTTATTTTGGGGCTCTCAGGGTTATTTTGGGGAGGGGTCTCACTCACCTGGGGGGCGGGGGCTCGGTGCAGGAAGGTGTTTGGGGATCTCAGGGGTATTTTGGGTATTTTGGGGGGGTCTCAGGGTTATTTTGGGGCTCTCAGGGTTATTTTGGGGAGGGGTCTCACTCACCTGGGGGGCGGGGGCTCGGTGCGCGCCCACCCGACGCGTCGGCAGCGCCCCCCCGCTCGCGGCCGCCCCTCCCCCGCTCGGCGGCCGCCCCCAAACTGGGGAACTCCTCCCGTGAGAACCGGCCCGGGAGGGGGGGGGCCCTGGCACCTGCGGGACCCCGGAAATGAGGGGGGGTCCCCGAAACCGGGGGGAGCCCCGAAAACCCCGGGGGGGCTCCCCAAACCCCAGGGGAAGGGGGGGCAGGGGGCTCCCCAAACCCCCCCCGAGGGGTCGGGGGTGCCCCCAAAGGCCGCGGGGATTTGGGGGGGTCCCGGGGGTCCCCCCAGCTCTCACCATCGGCGGGGGAACCGCTGGCCTGCGCCCAGGACTTTGCCACGCTTGGCGGCGGGGGGGGGTTCTGTGGGGGCAATTTGGGGAGGGGTCAGCACAAGGGGGGGTGGGGTCACAGGGACCCCCCCAGGACCCCCCCCGAGTGCCCCCATTGTGCAGGACCGGGGGGGCCGGGGGTCCCTGGGGTGGTCCAAAGTGCCCCCGTGTGCACCCCGGGGACCCCTCCCCATTATCGGGGGTCTCGGGGGGGTTTGGGTGGGGGTCTCACCTCGGGGGTCCCCGGGGTCCCCGCAGGCGGCTGCGAATCCGGCGGTGACGGCGACTGCGGCGGGGGAGGGGCGGAGGGCTCGGAACTGGGGGGGAGGGGGCAAAGGGGCGGGGTCAGGGGTGAGACCCCTCCCCAAGGACCCTCCCAGGGGTGAGACCCCTCCCCAAAGACCCTCCCAGGGGTGAGACCCCTCCCCAAGGAGCCCCCCCAGGGGTGAGACCCCTCCCCAAAGCTCCTCCCTGGGGTGAGACCCCTCCTCAAGGGCCCCCCCAGGACCCCTCCCCAAGGACCCCCAGAGGGTCCCATGGGCAGGGATGGGGGCTGGGGGTGACTGGAGTACCCCAAAGTCCCCCTGGGCTGCAGCCCCGGGACCCCTCCCCACTAATGGGGGTCGGGGGTGGGGGTCCCTCTGCCCACCCCGAGCCCCCTCCCCAGCCCCAGGGCAGGGGTCTCACCTGCGGGGGTCGGGGGGGTCGCTGCGGCTGCCCCATCCCAGCCCCCTGCCCATCCATGGGGGTCCCTGTGCCCCCTCCCCAGCCCCAAGGGGGGGTCCCTGTGCCCCCCCCGGCCATGGGCAGGGGTCTCACCTGCGGGGGTCGGGGGGGTCGCTGCGGCTGGCCCATCCCGAGCCGTCTCGGGGCACCAGGGCCACGTTGGGGTCGTTGCCTTTGTTCTCGGCCTTCAGGCTCGGCAGGTGCGCGGGGGGGGGCATGCGCCGGGTGGGCACCTTGCCCAGGCTCTGCAGCCCATGGCGGGGGGCGCCTGGGGGGGCGAGACCCCTGAGTGCCCCCCGAACCGCCCCCGGGACCCCCGAACCGATCCTGAGCTCCACTGAGACCCCTGAGCCCCACTGAGCCCCCCAGGCCTTGCCCAGGCTCTGCAGCCCATGGCGGGGGGCGCCTGGGGGGGGCAGGGTCAGGGTGAGACCCCCGAACCGCCCCCGGGACCCCCGAGCCCCCCTCATTTAGCTACGGGGGGGGGGGGGGTCACACCAGAGGGACCCCCCCCTCCAGGACCCCTGAACCCCCTCCTATTTTGGGGATCCCCTCCTCCCTCCCCAGCTCCCCCCCCAGAACCACGGGGGTCTCATTTTGGAGACCCCTCCTCAAACTACATCCACCCCAAAAACCGGGGGGGGTCCCCATTTTAGGGACCCCACAACCCCCCCAAAAGCACGGGGGTCCCACTTGAGGACCCCTCCCCAACCCCCCCCCCCCAAAACTGACTGGGTCCCATTTTGGAGCTCCCTCCTCAAACCCACAAATCCCCCCAAAACCATGGGGGGGGTCCCATTTTAGGGACCCCTCCCCAACCCCACCCAAAACCAAAGGGTCCCATTTTGAGGACCCCAGAGCCCTCCCCCATTTTGGGGCCCCCTCCTCCCTCCCTGACCCCGCATCCCCCCCCCATAACCCGGGTGTTCCCCGGTTACCGGCGGCGCGGGGGGGCTCGAGCGGCCGCCCCCGGTAGCTCTCACTGAGGCTCAGGCAGTTGTAGCGACGGCCCCGCGCAGCCCGATCGCTCATGGCGCCGCATCGGCCGCACCGGGACCTGCGGGGGGGTGGGGGGGTCACACCGGGGCACGCGGGGCCGCCGCTGCCGGTACCTCCCGGTACAGGCCGCAGGCCGCGCCCCCCCACCTCAGAACACCGGGGGGGTCACGGAACCGCCCCCCCCTCCTCACACACCCCCCCCCGAGCCCCGCCCACACCTTACCGGGACCCCCGGCCCCGCCCCCTCCCGGTACCGGCGGTGGGGGATGGGCCCCGGTGTGAGGGGGCCTCGCCGTTCCAAGATGGCGGCCGGGCCTGCGCTGAGGGAGCCGGGATGGGGGGGGGGAGGGGGTGTTACGGGTGGATCTGCGCGCCCTCCCCCGGTTCCCGTACCCACCTGTCCGCCCCGGGCGGGCTCCGCGGCGGCGGCTCCGCGCTCGGGGGCGGCGGGCGGGGCGGGCGGGCGCCGGATGGCGGCGGATTCCGCTGCCCCCCCCCTCCCTCCCTCCCTCCGACACAGGGCCCGCGGGGCCTCCGCGCATGCGCCGCGCGCCTCGGGCCGCACCGCGCGCAGCGGGGGGGGCGAGGCCGCCGCGGGGACGCGCCGCCATTGGCTGAGGGAGCCGAGCGGGCGAGACCAATGCGGGGTGGAGGGAAGGGGGGGGAGCGCGCTCCCCCGCGGAGTGGAGCGGTCCTGGAGGTGACGTCATTTGGCGGCGGCGCTGCGGCGCCCCCTGGCGGACGGGAGGGTTGGCGGCGCTCGTTGCCGTGGTAACGGGAGCCGCGCCCACCGAGCGGGGGAACTGGGGACACTGGGAGGGAACTGGGAGGGAACTGGGGAGGGACTGGGGGCACTGGGAGGGACCGGGAAGCACCGGGGACAGCCCACGCTCCGGGCTTCCCCCGTGGCCGGGGAGATTCCCGGTAAAAAGCCCGCCCGGGTTCGACTTTTTGCCCAAACTCCGTTTTTATTGGGACTTTCCGCGATAAATTACACAGCAGTGAATAAATTACCTTCCCCGCTCAGAACCCGCGGCTTTTCCGCCGCGAAATTTGCCATAAATAGATAAAACTCTGTAAAAAAACCCGATACAAAGGTACAAAAGTCACAAGTAGAAAAACTCCATAAATAGTACAATAAGTTAAATTTAGCTTTTCGCAGCGCGTTTGTCGACCTCAGTTGGTGCTGCTGGTGCTGATTCCAGCCGTGACCCAACCCCCGGACCCCTGAGACCCCCGAGACCCCTGAGCTCCTGGAACTGCCCGGGACCCCCAAGGCCCTGGAGCTCCCTGGGGACCCCTGAGACCCCCAGAGCTCTCAGAGTCCCCCAAGACCCTGAAGCCCCCTGAGCCCCCCAAGATCCCCGAGACCCTGGAGCCACTGGGACCCTCAGAGTCCCCGACAGCCCCTGAGACCCCCAGAGCTCTCAGAGCTCCCAAAGCCCCCAGAGACCCCCAGAGCTCCCAAAGACCCCCAAGACCCCGGAACCCCAAAAGCTCCTGAAGCCCCCTAGAGCTCCACAAGTCCCCAAAGCTCTCAGAGACCCCCAAAACCCCCAAGACCCCAAAACCTTGAGAGCTCCTGGAGCCCCCAGAGCTCCCCAAGACCCCAAAGCCCCCTGAGACTCCCAGAGCTCTCAGAGACCCCCAAAAGCCCCAAGACTCTGAAGCCCCCAGAGACCCCTCCAAGACCCCAAGGCCTCCAGAGCTCCTGAAGGCCCCAGAGACCCCCAAAACCCCCAGGACCCCAAAGTCTCCAGAGCCCCTGAAGCCCCCAGAGACCCTGAAGTCCCCAGAGACCCCCAAAGCCTCCAGAGCCCCCAAAGCCTCCAGAGCCCCTGAAGCCCCCAGAGCTCCTGGAGTCCTTGAGACCCCCAAAGTCTCCAGAGCCCCCAACCCCCCAAAGCCCCCAGAGCCCCTGGAGTCCTTGAGGCCCCCAAAGTCTCCAGAGCCCCCAGAGCCCCCAGAGCCCCCAGAGCCCCTGGAGTCCTTGAGGCCCCCAAAGCCTCCAGAGCCCCCAAAGCCCCCAGAGACCCCCAAAGCCCCCAGAGCCCCCAGAGCCCCTGGAGTCCTTGAGGCCCCCAGAGCCCCCAAAGCCCCCAGAGCCCCCGCAGCCCCCCCCAGCCGCCCCTAATCGACGCCCAGCACCCCGAAGTAGGCCTGGCCAGCGCCGTGCAGGTCCAGGAAGCGGCCGGCCGAGGTGGTGGCCGCCAGCTGGTCCCCGCGGCGCAGCTGGAACACGGCGCCCTGGTACAGGGTCTCTGCCCAGAGCCCCCCGAGCCCCCCGGCCGGGCAGACGGAGCGGGCGGCGCGGAGCAGGGGCACGTCCCGGGGGTACTCCCGCGACAGCCGGGACACCGCCAGGCGCAGCGGCCGCCGGGGGGCGCCCCCGGGCCCGCAGCGCCCGCCCGTGAAGGCGGCGGAGGCGTAGACGAAGTAGAGCCCGTCCCGGGGCACCACCAGGCGGTTCCCGCGCAGGCGGACCCCGTTCCGCACCAGCGCCGGCGCCACGCCCGCCTGCCAGCGCAGGGAGCCGCGGGACGAGGGCCAGGAGGAGGCTGGGACAGGGAAAAACAGGATTAGAATATAAAATATATAGAAAATAAAGCCAAAAATCCATAGAAACCTCCAAAAACTGCCCCAAAAACCAGAGAGAAATCCCCAAAAACTGCCCCAAAATCCCCGCCTGCCAGCGCAGGGAGCCGCGGGACGAGGGCCAGGAGGAGGCTGGGAGAGAGAAAAATAAAATTAAAATATAAAATATATAGAAAAGAACACCAAAAATCCATAGAAACCCCCAAAAACTGCCCCAAAATCCCCGCCTGCCAGCGCAGGGAGCCGCGGGACGACGGCCAGGAGGAGGCTGGGAGAGAGAAAAATAAAATTAAAATATAAAATATATAGAAAAGAACACCAAAAATCCATAGAAACCCCCAAAAACTGCCCCAAAATCCCCGCCTGCCAGCGCAGGGAGCCGTGGGACGAGGGCCAGGAGGAGGCTGGGAGAGGGAAAAATAAAATTAGAATATAAAATATATATTCTAATATAGAATATAGAAAAGAACACCAAAAATCCACAGAAACCCCCAAAAACTGCCCCAAAATCCCCGCCTGCCAGCACAGGGAGCCACGGGACGACGGCCAGGAGGAGGCTGGGACAGGGAAAAACAGGATTAGAATATAAAATATATAGAAAATAAAGCCAAAAATCCATAGAAACCTCCAAAAACTGCCCCAAAAACCAGAGAGAAATCCCCAAAAACTGCCCCAAAATCCCCGCCTGCCAGCGCAGGGAGCCGCGGGACGACGGCCAGGAGGAGGCTGGGAGAGAGAAAAATAAAATTAAAATATAAAATATATAGAAAATAAAGCCAAAAATCCATAGAAACCCCCAAAAACTGCCCCAAAATCCCCGCCTGCCAGCGCAGGGAGCCGCGGGACGAGGGCCACGAGGAGGCTGGGAGAGAGAAAAATAAAATTAAAATATAAAATATATAGAAAAGAACACCAAAAATCCATAGAAACCCCCAAAAACTGCCCCAAAATCCCCGCCTGCCAGCGCAGGGAGCCGCGGGACGAGGGCCAGGAGGAGACTGGGAGAGGGAAAAACAGGATTAGAATATAAAATATATACAAAATAAAGCCAAAAATCCACAAAACTGCCCCCAAAACTGCCCCAAAATCCCCGCCTGCCAGCGCAGGGAGCCGCGGGACGAGGGCCAGGAGGAGGCTGGGACAGGGAAAAACAGGATTAGAATATAAAATATATAGAAAAAAACACCAAAAATCCATAGAAACCCCCAAAAACTGCCCCAAAAACCAGAGAGAAATCCCCAAAAACTGCCCCAAAATCCCCGCCTGCCAGCGCAGGGAGCCGTGGGACGAGGGCCAGGAGGAGGAAAAAGGGAAAAATTGGAAAAGGGAAAAATTGGGTTAAAATGCAAAAAAAATCCTAAATATATAACCAAAAATATCCGAAAGTCCACAGAAATATCCCCAAAACAGCCCCAAAAAACACAGAGATATCCCCCCAAAAAAGTGCCACAAAAAACAGAGAGAAATCCCCAAAAAAACTGCCACAAAAACCAGACAGAAATCCCCAAAAAACTGCCCCAAAAACAGAGAGAAATCCCCAAAAAACTGCCACAAAAACCAGACAGAAATCCCCAAAAAACTGCCCCAAAATCCCCGCCTGCCACTGCAGGGAGAGGGCAAGGAGGAGCCCGGAGAGGGGAAAAATGGGTTAAAATATAGAAAAAAATCTAAAACAAAACCGAAAATCCGCAGAAATCCCCCCGAAATCTCAGCCGCCCACAGCAGGGAGCCCCGCGGGGTCGGCCCCGAGGAGAAACTGGGTCAAAATACCAAAAAATAGGGTTCCAAAAACACACCCAAAACCCGCGGAAACGCCCCCAAAAATCCCGGAGTGCCGGGCAGGGACGGGCACGGGGGCGTGGGAGGGAGGGACGGGAGCCGGGGCACCGGAAATACCCAAAATAGCCAAAAACGCCCCAAAAAACCCGAAAGAAACTCCCAAAAAATCCCCGCCTCCCACGGTTGGGATCCCCAGTCCCTCCCAGTATAAACCAGTAACCCCAAATCCCCCGTTAACCCTGTCCCAGTACAAACCAGTATAAACCAGTAACCCCAAATCCCCCGTTAACCCTTTCCAGTCCCTCCCAGTATAAACCAGTGACCCCAAATCCCCCGTTAACCCTTTCCCAGTACAAACCAGTATAGACCAGGAACACCAAACCCCCTTTGACCCTTTCCCAGTATAAACCAGTAACCCCAAATCCCCTGTTAACCCTGTCCCAGTCCCTCCCAGTATAAACCAGTAACACCAAACCCCCTTTAACCCTTTCCCAGTATAAACCAGTAACACCAAACCCCCTTTAACCCTTTCCCAGTTCCTCCCAGTACAAACCAGTGACCCCCACTCCCCCGTTAACCCTTCCCAGCCCTCCCAGTGCCCCCAGTTCTCACCCACGACGTGAGCGGCCGGTTTGTCCCCTCGTGTCACCTGCGGGGGGGGCCCTGGGGACAGAACGGGGGGGGTTGGGACACCAGGAGTGACCTGGGGGGCTCTGGGGGTGTCCCAGGGGCTCCGGGGGTGTCCCAGGGGCTCTGGGGGTGTCCCAGGGGCTCTGGGGGTGTCCCAAGGGGTCCCAGGGGGGCTCTGGGGGTGTCCCAGGGGCTCTGGGGGTGTCCCAAGGGGTCCCAGGGGGGCTCCGGGGGTGTCCCAGGGGCTCTGGGGGTGTCCCAGGGGGGCTCTGGGGGTGTCCCAGGGGCTCCGGGGGTGTCCCAGGGGCTCTGGGGGTGTCCCAGGGGCTCTGGGGGTGTCCAAGGGGGGCTCCGGGGGTGTCACTCACCGGGCAGTGCTGGGGGTGGCATCTCTGGGAGCTCCTGGGGGGGACAGAGAGGGGTCAGAGAGGGGACAAATGGGGGGGGACACAAAAGGGTCCGAGAGGGGACACAGGTGGGGGACATGAGGGGGGTCCACGGGACACACAGGGGACACAGAAGGGACACACAAAGGACACACAAGGGACACGGGGGGGGTCCATAGGACACACAGAGACACACAAGGGACACACAGGTGACACGGGCGGATCCATAGGACACACAGTGACACACAGGTGACAGGGGGGTCCCTACCTGCGGCGGCAGCCGCGTGGCCCACAGGTGACACACACACACAGGTGACACGGGGGGGGGGTCCCTAGGACACACAGGTGACACACAGGTGACACACAGGTGACACACAGGTGACACACAGTGACACACAGGTGACACACAATGACACACGGGTGACACACAGGTGACGGGGGGGTCCCTACCTGCGGCGGCAGCCGCGTGGCCCCCGCCGGTGGCAGCAGCAGCAGCAGCAGCGGCAGCAGCAGCGGCAGCGCCGGAGGCACCGCGGGCCCGGCGGCGGCACCGGGGGCACCGGGAACGGCCACGGCGGCGGCTCCGGGCACGCGGGCCCGGGGGGGCCCGGCCATGGCGGCTCTGACCCGGCCCCGGCCCCCCCCGGGCCTTTAAGGCCCCCCCGGCCCCCGCACGGGGCGGCCCCGGGACCCCCCCCCCCAACCGTGGGACCAGAAACGGGAACCGGAAACACGGGGGAGGGGGGCGGGGCTTGGGGGACCCCTCCGCCCCCTCCCCCCCGAACTCCACAGCCGCCCCCCCCAATTAATGAGCGCTGCCCGCTCCCCCAATTAACGAGCTGTGCGGTAATTAACGGCTCAGGTTGTTAGTAATGTTAAATTATGTTAAATTATGTTAAAATATGTTAAATTATGTTAAATTATGTTAAATTATGTTAATTACACCCCGCCTCCCCCTCCCACTGGGTTTTCCCATTGTGGGGGCGGGGGGGGGCCCAAAAAGCGGAACCGCCCAAAAAAACCGCCTGGGGGGGTGGGGGGGCCAAAAAAATCCCACGGGGGGAACCCAAAATTGCACTGGAGGGGGAACCCAAAAATCACCCTGGGGGGTGTCCCAAAAAATCTGGGGCGCTGAAAGATCTGGGGGGCCCAAAAATCGCCCGGGGGGGACCTAAAACCGCCCGGAGGGGGCCCAAAAAATCCGGGGCCCCCCATAAACGGCCCTGGTCGGGTTCCAAAAAATCCGGGGCGAGGCCCCAAAAATCCGGGTGGGGGGGGTGCCCAAAACCAGATGTGGGGAAACTGAAACTCTGAGGGGGGCCCCAAAAACCGCCCTGGGGAGGCCCCAAACGGTCCCGAGAGGGCCCCAAAAATCCGGGGAGGGGTCCCGAAATCCGCCTGGGAGGGGTCCCAAAACTGCATTGGGAGAATCTGAAACCCCGGGGAGGCCCCAAAATCCGAGAGCGCCCCGAAAATCTGGGGGAGCCTGAAACCATCGGGGGGGGGGGAACCCCAAAGTGTCCTGGGCACCCCAAAAACCGCCGGGGGGGGGAGGGGGGGGTCCAAAACTGCCCGTTGGCCTCTGGGGCGGCTCTGGGCGGATTTGGGGGGGTCTGGGCGGATTTGGGGGGGGTCTCTGGAGATCTCTGGGGGATTCAGGGGGTCCTGAGGGGTTTATGGGGGTCTCTGGGGGAGGTTTGAGGGTCTCGGGGGGGTTTAGGGGGTCCCGGGGGGGTCTCAGGGGAAATTTTGGGGGGCTCTGGGGGTCTCCGGTGTCCCGGGGCTCTCTCAGGTGTCTCCCGGTGGTCTCAGGAAGGTCTCGAGGGGGATTTTGGGGGTCCCGGGGGTCTCAGAGGGGTCCCGGTGGGTTCCCGGTGGTCCCGGGGCTCTCTCAGGTGCCTCAGGGGGGTCCGGGTGGTCTCAGGGTGGTCCCGGGAGGGATTTTGGGGGTCCCGGGGGTCTCAGGGTGGTCCCGGGGGGTTCCCGAGGGGGTCCCGGTGCTCTCAGGTGCCTGAGGGGGCTCTCCGGTGCCTCCTCCCGTTCCCATTCCCGCCTCAGCCGGATCTCCCATCCCCGCTCCGCCTCCTCGGAACCGAACCGGGCCCGGTTCTGCTCCCGGTTCTGGTTTCGGTCCCGGTCCCGGTGCGGCCCCGCCACGGCCGCGGTGTCTCCGGGCCCGAAGTGCGAGATCCGGGCCCGGTTCCGGTACGGGCCCCGAGCCCAGCCCAGCCCGGCCCGGTCCCGTTTGAGCTCCGTGGGCACCGGGAGGAGCCGCCCCCGCCCCGCCGGGCCCAGCCCGCCGCCGGCCCAGCCCGCCCTCAGCAGCAGCCGGTAACCGGGACCGGAGCAGGCACCGGAACCGGGACCGGGAACGGAACCGGGAACGGAACCGGGGGCAGCGCCCAGGCCCAGCAGGTGCGCGGTGGAGCGGCGGTGCCGGGCGGGGGAGTCACGGAACGAGGCCCCGCAGCTGCGGCAGAAGTGGGCGGTGCTACGGGAACAAACGTTAAATACTAATTATTAATTAATTACCGAATTAATAATTAATTGATTGATTAATTAACGGGGATCGCACCCACCTGGGCGGTTCCCCGGCGGGCTCCGCGCCGCCGGTCTCGGTGAACAGGCTCTCGTAGAAGCTCCGTGCGGCCGCCCCGGGATCGGCGGAGGCCGCGGAGGCCTCGGGGAGCGGCGGCGGCGGCGGCGGCTCCGGTTGGAGCTGCCCGTCCTTCCAGCCGCCCGCGGGCTCTCGGGCACGGCGAAAGGCGATCAGGGCCATGGCGGCCACCGGCAGGGTCCCGGGGGGGGTCTGGGGGTCCCGCCCGGTCCCTACCACCGCCACCGGAAGTTGTGATCGGTGCTGCGGAACCACGTGACGCACCGGGCGGGCTCTGATTGGTCCGCACAGGCGCGGGACCGCAGTTCGGGCGGAAGCTTCGGCTGAGCGCGGCGCTGATTGGTCAATAGAGCGGAAGTGGAGGGCGGGCTGCGGTGATTGGTTGTGTCGGGCGGGGGGGCGGGGTTTGGGGCGGAAGCGGCGGCTGCGCGTGCGCGGATCGTGCCCGGAGCGCCCCTCAAGCGGCGGGTGAGGCCCGGGGTGCACCGGGGGCACCGGGACGGGACCGGGAGGGTCCCGGGAAGGGCTAGGGGGGTTTCCGGGGCTTTCTCAGTGCCGTCCGGGTTCCTTCCGGCCCGCCCTGAGGTCCGTGCGGTTGCGGGGGTGCGGGCGGTGCGGGGCCCGGTGAGGCCTGAGGGTACCGGGAGGGTACCGGGAGCACCGGGACGGGCCCGTGAGCGGCTCCGAGAGGCGCCGGGGCTCCTTCAGTGCCGCTCGGAGTCCTTCCAGCCTGGCCCTGCGGTCCGTGGGTGCGCGGCTCGGTGGACCCGGTGAGGCCCCGGGGGCACCGGGAGGGCTCCGGGAGGGTCCCAGGGGCACGGGGACGGGCCCGAGGGGGATTTGGAGGTTCCCGGGAGGGGTCCCGGTGGGGATTTGGGGGGTCCCGGGGAGCTCCGGGGGCACCGGGAGGGATTTGGGGCACCCCAGGCGGATTCGGGAGTTCCCGGGGGTCTCACGGTCGCCGTTGCTCCCCGCAGACCCCCGGGACCATGAGCAGCTCCGAGGAGGTGTCGTGGATCTCGTGGTTCTGCGGCCTCCGCGGCAACGAGTTCTTCTGTGAGGTGGGAACGGGACCCCCAAAGGGACCCCCTAGGACACCCCAGGCACCTCAGGACACCCCGGGATGTCTCAGGACCCCTGAAGGGACCCCTTGGACACCCCTGGGACCCCCCCAGGACCCCCTCGGGACCCTTGAGGACCCTTCAAGACACTCCCAGATACCCCTGGGAGACTCCTGGGACCCCCTGGACAATCCCAGGACCCCCTGTGACACCCAGAGCCCCCCCAGAACACCCTCAGGACTCTCCCAGGACCCCCAGGACACCCTCAGGACTCTCCCTGGACCCCCAGGACACCCCCGGGACCCCCAAAGGGACCCCTGGGAGACCCCCCCAGCCCTTCTGGGGGTCCCCAAAGCCCCCCCCATTGTCCTGCCAGGTGGACGAGGGTCACATCCAGAACAAGTTCAGATCCCCTGAGCTCCCCTGGTCCAGGTGCCCCCCAGGTGCCCCCCAAGCCCCCCCTTTTCCCCCCAGGTGGACGAGGATTACATCCAGGACAAGTTCAACCTGACGGGGCTGAACGAGCAGGTGCCGCACTACAGACAGGCCCTGGACATGATCCTGGACCTGGAGCCCGGTAATGGGGTCTGGGGGCTTTGGGGAGGGGTCTGGGGGGGGGGTTTGGGGCTCTCATGGGGGTCTCTGGTGCCCCTGACCCCCCCTCTCCCCCCCATGTGTTGCCCCCTCCCCAGACGAGGAGCTGGGGGGATTTGGGGGGCTGGGGAGGGGTCTCGGGGGGCTCTGGGGACTCAGGGGGTTCTGGGGGGGTCAGAAGGGGTCTCTGGGGTCTTTCGGGGGTCTCTGGTGCCCCTGATCCCCTCTCACCCGTGGTTGTTGCCCCCTCCCCAAATGAGGAACTGGAGGACAGCCCCAACCCGGGCTTTGGGGGGAACTGGGGGATTTGGGGCACTCGTGGGGGTCTCTGGGGATTTGGGGGCACTCGTGGGGGTCTCTGGGGATTTGGGGGCACTCGTGGGGGTCTCTGGGGATTTGGGGCACTCGTGGGGGTCTCTGGTGCCCCTGACCCCCCCTCTCCCGTGGTTGTTGCCCCCTCCCCAGACGAGGAGCTGGAGGACAACCCCAACCAGAGCGACCTGATCGAGCAGGCGGCCGAGATGCTCTACGGGCTGATCCACGCCCGCTACATCCTGACCAACAGGGGCATTGCCCAGATGGTGAGGGACCCCCGAGACCCCTCCCCAAATCCCCCCTGAGACCCCTCCCCAGATCCCCCTGGGACCCCCTGAGCCACCCCTGGCACCCCCTGAGCCCCCTGATCCACACCCGGTACATCCTGACCAACAGGGGCATTGCCCAGATGGTGAGGGACCCCTGAGACCCCTCCCCAAATCCCCCCTGGGACCCTCTGATCCACGCCCGGTACATCCTGACCAACAGGGGCATTGCCCAGATGGTGAGAGACCCCCGGGACCCCAACCAAATCCCCCCTGGGACCCCCTGAGCCACCCCTGAGCCCCCTGATCCAGGCTTGATGTATCCTGACCCACAGGGGCATTGCCCAGATAGTGAGGGGAGAGACCCCCTGAGACCCTCACCCTGGGACCCCCAAACTCCCCCTGAGACCCCCAAATCCCCCCGAGACCCCCATCCTCTGAGACCCCTCCCCAAACACCTCTGGGACCCCCAGAACGCCCCCTGAGCCCCCTGACCCCCATCCTGAATAACGGGGGGACCACCCAGATGGCGGAGAGAGACCCCCCTGACCCCCCTGGGATCCCCAGGACCCCCTGGGACCCCCAGGACCCCCCTAACCCCCCTGTGCCCCCCTCCCCAGTTGGAGAAGTACCAGCAGGGAGACTTCGGGTACTGCCCACGGGTCTACTGTGAGAACCAGCCCATGCTGCCCATCGGTACTGGTTTATACTGGTTTATACTGGGAGGGACTGGGGAGGGGTTAACAGGGATTTGGGGTTACTGGTTTGTACTGGGAGGGACTGGGGAGGGGTTAAAAGGGATTTGGGGTTACTGGTTTGTACTGGGAGGGACTGGGACAGGGTTAAAGGGGGATTTGGGGTCACTGGTTTGTACTGGGAGGGACTGGGATGCACAGGGGTGGGCTGGGAGGGGTCGCTGTGGGGTTTATTTGGGGTCTCTCAGGAAGGTTTATTTGGGGTCTTTTTTGGGGTTTTTTGGGGGTTTTCTCCCACTGAGGTTTTTTGAGGTTTATTTGGGGTCTCTTTGGGGTTCATTTGGGGTTTATTTGGGGTCCCATAGGGAGGATTGTTTGGAGTTTATTTGGGGTCCCTTAGGGAGGGTTTTTTTGGGGTTTTTTTCCTGGGTTTCTTTGGGATTTATTTGGGGTTTTTTGGAGGGTCTCTTTGGGGTTTATTTGGGATTTATCAGGCTTTATTTGGGGTCCCTTAGGGAGGATTATTTAGGGTTTATTTGTGATTTATTTGGGTTTTTTTGGGAATTTTCCCCGCGGGGTCCCTCAGGGCGGTTCCTTTGGGGTCCCTAATTTGGGTCTGGGGTCCCTGCACCCCCCAGGGCTGTCGGACATCCCCGGGGAGGCCATGGTGAAGCTCTACTGCCCCAAGTGCATGGACGTGTACACGCCCAAGTCGTCGCGGCACCACCACACGGACGGCGCCTACTTCGGCACCGGCTTCCCGCACATGCTGTTCATGGTGCACCCCGAGTACCGCCCCAAGCGCCCCGCCAACCAGTTCGTGCCCAGGTCAGCCTTGGGGTGCCCCAAAAAACCCCCAGAATTCACAGGTGCACCCCCAGTACTGCCCCGCCAACCAGTTCGTACCCAGGTCAGACACGGATCCCACCAAAAAAATCCCCAAAATTCACTGGTGCACCCCCAGTACCGCCCCGCCAACCAGTTCGTACCCAGGTCAGCCATGGGGTCCCCCAAAAACCCAAAATTCAAGAAAGAAAATTAGGTGGGATTTAAAAAAAACAGGGGTACCAAAAATAAAAAAAACCCGCTGGAATTGCCAAAAAACCAGCTGGGATCCCCAAAAAGCAGCTGGAATTGCCAAAAAAACACAAATTGCAAAAAGAAAAGAGACGGGATTTAAAAAAAAAAGTAATTGCAAAAAAAAAACCCCGTCGGAAACGGCCTTGGGGCTCAGGGAAATGACGCCAAAGCCCCAAAGAAAATGAGCTCAAAACTCAGGGAAACAACCCCAAAAATCCCAGTGTAAACAAGGTCAAAACACAGGGAAATGACACCAAAAACCCAGCAGAAATGAGCACAAAAGAAGGGAAAATGACCCCAAAAACCCCAGCAAAAACAAGCATAAAATTCAGGGAAATAACCCAAAAAAAAGCAAACAAAACACGGGGAAAATGAATTGAAATCTCAAGTGTTTACACCGATTTTCTTCTCTGAAAAGTGAAGAAAATAGAATATCCCTGTGAACTGAACCCCCTAACTTGAAACCACCCCAAAAAATTCCTGAAAAAAATCCCCATTTTTCCCTCAAAAATCCCCATTTTTCCCCCAAAAATCCCAGTTTTTTCCCAAAATGCTGGTTTTTCTCCCCAGGCTCTACGGGTTCAAGATCCACCCCATGGCGTACCAGCTGCAGCTCCAGGCCGCCAGCAACTTCAAGAGCCCCGTCAAGACCATCCGCTGAGGGACCCCCAAAAAAACCCCCAGGACCCCCAAAATTCCCCCCGGACCCCCAAACCTGCAACCCCCCCTGACCCCCAAAAGAGATTTGGGCTGAAACGCGGTGATTTTGGCTCTTTTTTGGGGGAAATTTGGAGCGTCTCGGGGCCTTTGGGCCTGGTTTGGCGGGGTTGGGTGATTTTGGGGTGGTGTGGTGAAATTTGGGGGTTTTTGGGTGTAATTTTGGGGTTTTTGGGGTGGTTTGGAGTGGTTAAGGCTGGTTTTGGGTGAAATTTGGGGCATTTTGGGTGAAATTTGGGGCATTTGGGTGCAATTCCATTGGGGGAATTTGGGGTCGGCCTGAGCGGTTTGGGGACAATCGAGGCCTTTTGGGCTGCATTTGGGTCACTTTACACAGATTTAGGGCATTTGGGGGCACTCCTGGGTGGTTTTGGGAGGGATTTGGGGTAATTTAAGTGGTTTTGACACGTTTCAGGTGGTTTTGTGTATTTTGAGACACTTGGAGCTGTTTTAGGGAGGTTTTGGGCCTGTTCCAGACCAATTTGCATCATTTTTGGTGGATTCGGTGCATTCCAGGCCGTTTTTGGTGTCACTTTCGGCTGTTTTGAGTCACCTCCAGCCGTTTTGGAGGCCCCTTTGCCCCATTCCCTCACCTTTCGCTGGATTTTGGGGCGATTTCCGCCGCTTTTGGGGCATTTCGAGGTCTTTTCTCGTGTTCCCATGACAACGCCGCCATCTTGTCCCGCCCTATTCCCGTAACAACGCCGCCATTTTGGTCCCGCCCCTGTTTCCCCGACAACGCCGCCATTTTGTCCCGCCCCCGTTCCCCCGACAACGCCGCCATTTTGTCCCGCCCTCGTTCCCGTGACAACGCCGCCATTTTGTCCCGCCCCCGTTCCCCCGACAACGCCGCCATTTTGTCCCGCCCTCGTTCCCGTGACAACGCCGCCATTTTGTCCCGCCCTCGTTCCCACGGCAACGCCGCCATTTTGTCCCGCCCTCGTTCCCACGGCAACGCCGCCATTTTGTCCCGCCCTATTCCCATAACAACGCCACCATTTTGTCCCGCCCTCGTTCCCCTGACAACGCCGCCCATTTGTCCTGCCCTATTCCCATAACAACGCCGCCATTTTGTCCCGCCCTCGTTCCCCTGACAACGCCGCCATTTTGTCCCGCCCCCGTTCCCACGGCAACGCCGCCATTTTGTCCCGCCCCCGTTCTCCCGACAACGCCGCCATCTTGTCCCGCCCACGTTCCCGTGACAACGCCGCCATTTTTGTCCCGCCCTCGTTCCCACGACAACGCCGCCATCTTGTCCCGCCCTCGTTCCCACGACAACGCCGCCATTTTGTCCCGCCCTCATTCCCCTGACAACGCCGCCATTTTGTCCCGCCCCCGTTCTCCCGACAACGCCGCCATCTTGTCCCGCCCTCGTTCTCACGGCAACGCCGCCATCTTGTCCCGCCCTCGTTCTCACGGCAACGCCGCCATCTCGTCCCGCCCCGCTCCCATAACACCCCTGGAAAAGTGGGCGGGGCTTCGCCGCCGGTTCCGGTCTCGCCCCGGAAGCGCCATTACCCGGAAGCGCCGCCACTTCCGGCGCCGCCGTCATGGCGAAGCTCCTCAGCTGCGTCCTGGGCCCGCGGCTTTACCGGGTCCATCGGCCCCGGCCGCCCGGGCCGGCCCCGGGGAGCGGCGGCAGCACCGAGCGCGGGGAACCGGCCTGGGTGAGGCGCGGGAAGGCGCGGGGCGGTTGCCATGGGGACGGCGCGGCCCCGCTGACCCCCGGCGCCCCCCGTTCCCCCCGCAGGACTCGTATTACCAACCGCGGGGGCTGGAGAAGCACACGGACAGCGTCCTGGCCCTGGTGAGACCGGGGGACACCGACACCGGTTTGACCCCGGTTGGACCCGATTCTCCCCGATTTACCCCCATTTGCCCTGGTTTCACCCCCCAAAAAATACCCCGAAAAGGCCCCAGATACCCCCAAAAAACCAACGCGGAGACCCCCAGAAAACACCCCAAAACCTCCTTCAGATACCCCCAAAAAGCACCCCCAAAACTCCCGCAGATGCCCCTAAGAAACTACCTAGAGATCTCCAAAAAACCCACCCAGATACCCCCAAAAACACCCCAAAAACCCCCCAGATACTCCCAAAAAACAACCTAAAAAACAACCTAGAGATCTCCAAAGAACCCACCCAGATACCCCCAAAAAGCACCCCAAAAACCCCCTAGATACCCCCCAAAAAACCAACCCAGATATCCCCAAAAACACCCCAAAAACCTCTCATTGAGATCGCCAAAAACACCCCAAAACCAACTCAGAGACCCCCCCCAAAACCATCCCATAAACCCCCCTGAGACCCCCCCCAATTTCTCCCCCAGTTCCCTCCAATTTCTCCCCCAATTCCCCCCAGAAATCCACCCCAAAACCAACTCAGAGACCCCCCAAAAAACCCAACGCAGAGACCCCCAAAACCCCACCCTGAGACCCCCCCCCCCAAATTTCCCCAAACTTCCCCAATTTCCCCCCGAATTCTCCACAAATTCCCCATCCCGGGGGTCTCAGGGGTCCCGTTTGGGGGTCTCAGGGGTCCCGTTCTGGGGGTCCCGCAGGCCTCGGTGCTCTGGTCCATCTCGTACTACGCCTCCCCCCTGGCCGTGCTCTACCTGTACCGAAAAGGTGGGCGGGGGGCTCGAAGGGGGATTTGGGGGGGTTTGAGGGGAATTTGGGGGTCCCTGGAGGGGATTTGGGGGTCCCTGGAGGGGATTTGGGGATATCTTGGGGGTTTTTTGGGGATATCTGGGGGGTTTTGGGGGTCTCTGGGGGGTTATTTTGGGGATATTTGGGGGGGTTTGGGGGGATTTTTGGGGGGGTCTGTGCGGTTGGTTTTGGGGTGGTTTTGGGGTGGTTTTTGGGGTGTGTTTGGGTTGTTTTGGGGGTGATCTTGTGGGGTGTTTTTGGGTTACTTTGGGGGTTGGTTTCGGGGTGATTTTGGGGTGTTTTTGGGACATGATTTTATGGTATTTTTGGGATGGATTTGGGGTATTTTTGGGGTGTATTCAGGCTGGTTTTGGGCTGGTTTCGGGCTGTTCTCGGGCCGTTCTCAGGCCGTTCTTGGGCTGTTCTCAGCCTGGTTTTCGGGTGTTTTTGGGGTGATTTTGGGCTGTTCTCGGGCTGTTCTCAGGCTGTTCTCGGGCCGTTCTCAGGCTGGTTTTGGGCTGGTTTTGGGCTGTTTTCGGGCTGTTCTCGGGCCGCTCTCAGGCTGTTTTCAGGCTGGTTTTGGGGTGATTTTGGGCTGGTTTCGGGCTGTTCTCAGGCTGTTCTCAGGCTGTTTTCAGGCTGGTTTTGGGCTGGTTTTGGGGTGATTTTGGGCTGGTTTCGGGCTGTTCTCAGGCTGTTCTCGGGCCGCTCTCAGGCTGTTTTCAGGCTGGTTTTGGGCTGGTTTTGGGGTGATTTTGGGCTGGTTTTGGGCTGTTCTTGGGCCGCTCTCAGGCTGTTTTCAGGCTGGTTTTGGGCTGGTTTTGGGCTGTTCTCGGGCCGCTCTCAGGCTGTTTTCAGGCTGGTTTTGGGGTGATTTTGGGCTGGTTTTGGGGTGATTTTGGGCTGGTTTCGGGCTGTTCTTGGGCCGTTCTCAGGCTGTTTTCAGGCTGGTTTTGGGCTGGTTTTGGGCTGGTTTTGGGCTGTTTTCGGGCTGTTCTCGGGCCGTTCTCAGGCTGTTTTCAGGCTGGTTTTGGGCTGGTTTTGGGCTGTTCTCGGGCCGCTCTCAGGCCGCTCTCAGGCTGTTTTCAGGCTGGTTTTGGGCTGGTTTTGGGCTGGTTTCGGGCTGCTCTCAGGCCGTTCTCGGGCCGCTCTCAGGCCGTTCTCAGGCTGTTTTCAGGCTGGTTTTGGGCTGGTTTTGGGCTGGTTTCGGGCTGCTCTCAGGCCGTTCTCGGGCCGCTCTCGGGCCGTTCTCAGGCTGTTTTCAGGCTGGTTTTGGGCTGGTTTTGGGCTGTTCTCGGGCCGCTCTCAGGCCGTTCTCGGGCCGCTCTCGGGCCGTTTCCCCCCTCCCAGGCCTCCTGACCATGTCCCGCGTGGTGCCCCTGTCCCACTGCGCCGCCACCCTGGGGCTGCTCCTCGCCGGCGTCGCCTGCCTGCGAGGTGAGGGAGCTTTGGGGGGGCTCTGCGACCCCCGGGACCCCCAGAGCGCCCCCAAACCGCCCCATACCCTCCCCTGCAGGGCTGGGCCGCTGGAGCAACCCGCAGTACCTGGAGTTCATCGCGGTGCTGGAGGAGAGCCACCGCTCGGGCAGCCCCGAGAGCAAGGTGGGCACCGGGCCGGGGGCTCGGGGGGCTCCTGGGGACCCCCGGGGCTCGGGGGGGGTCTCAGGTGTCCCTTCTGCCCCTCCCCAGCGCAAACTCGGCCTCTACACCTTCGACTTCCGCAGCTGGCCCGTGGATTTCCGCTGGGACAGCGCCGGCCCCGCCTGGTCAGAGACGGCCCCAAAACGGCCCGGGGACCCAAAAACGCCCCTGGGGACCAAAAACCAGCCCGGGGGACCCAAAAACACCCCTGGGGACCCCAGAAACACCCCTGGGGACCACAAACCACCCCCGGGGACCCCAAAAACACCCCTGGGGACCCCAGAAACACCCCTGGGGACCCCAAAAACACCCCCGGGGACCCCAAAACCACCTGGGATACACAAAAAAACAGCCCTGGGGACCCCAAAAACGCCCCTGGGACGCCAAAAACGCCCTGGGATACACAAAAAACCATCCTGGGAATCAAAAAAACACCCTTGGGGACCCCAAAAACACCCAGGAAATGAGAAACCAGCCCTGGGAACCCCAAAAACGCCCCGGGAATGAAAAAGCAGCCCTGGGGACCCCAAAAACACCTTGGGATACACAAAGATCACCCTGGGGACCCCAAAAACACCTGACAATCAAAAAAACACCCCTTGGAGCCCCAAAAACGCCCTGGGAACCCCAAAACCACCCTGGGAAACACAGAAACGCCCTAGGAACCCCAAAAACACCCTGGGAATGAAAAAAACCACCCCTGGGAACCCCAAAAAAGCCCCTGGGATACCCAAAAAACCCCCCTGGGAACCCCCAGATCCTCCCCAGTTTCCCCCCAGGACCCCCCAGACCCCCCCTGAGCTCTGATTGGTTCCAGGGGGGGCTCCCGGGCGGTGCCGCTGCTCCAGACCCCGCCCCGGCCCCGGGGGGGCTCCCGGGGGCTCCTGGGCGCGCTCCGGAAGCTTCCGTGCGCCCTGGTCAGGTGGGCGGGGCTTGGCTGGGGGCGGGGGCATGCAGGGGGCGGGGCCATGCAGGGGCGAGGCGGCCGTTATACCGGGTGGGTGGGGCCTGTGTGGGGGCGTGGCTCTCTGGGGGTGGGGTTATGCAAGGCGAGGGGCGGGCTGTGATCCCAGGTGGGCGGGGCTAAGGAGGGTGGGGTCACGGGGGTGTGGTCAGGGTGGGAAGGAGGTGATTGGCAGTGGGTGGGTGGAGCTGTTGGCCCCGCCCCTGGGCGTGTCACTGAGGTGGCCCCGCCCTGGGCGTGTCCCTGACGCGGCCCCGCCCCTGGGCGTGTCCCTGACGCGGCCCCGCCCCCAGGCTGCTCCTGGCCCACACCCTGGGCCGGCGGATGCTGTTCCCGGGCTCGGTGCGGCTGCTGCAGAGGGCGCTGCTGCCGGCGCTGCTGCAGGGCCAGGCCCGGCTCATTGAACAGGTGAGAGCCCCAAAATACCATAAATATATCGCAAAATATCCGAAACTTACCCCAAAATATCCGTGAGATACGCCCAGATCACCTGCAGTACACCCAGCGCTGCTGCAGGGCCAGGCCCGGCTGATTGAACAGGTGAGAGACCGAAAATACTCTAAATATATCCCAAAATAATCTAAACTTACCCCAAAATACCCCTGAGATACGCCCAGATCACCTGCAGTACACCCGGCCCTGCTGCAGGGCCAGGCCCGGCTCATCGAGCAGGTGAGAGCCCCAAAATACCATAAATATATCCCAAAATATCCAAAACTTACCCCAAAATATCCCTGAGATATCCCTGAAACACACCCGGCGCTGTTGCAGGGCCAGGCCAGGCTGATTGAACAGGTGAGAGGCCCAAAATACCATAAATGTATCCCAAAATATCCTAAACTTACCCCAAAATATCCCTGAGATATCCTGAAGCACACCCGGCCCTGCTGCAGGGCCAGGCCCGGCTCATCGGGCAGGTGAGAGCCCCAAAAATACCCAAAACTTACCCCAAAATATCATAAATGTATCCCAAAATATCCTAAACTTACCCCAAAATATCATAAATATATCCCAAAATATCCTAAACTTACCCCAAAATACCCTGAATATATACCAAATAATCCTAAATTCACCCTAAAATACACCTGAGATACCCCTGAAACACACCCAGCCCTGCCCTGCTGCAAAAATAACCCCAAAACAGCCCCAGAATCCCCCAAAACTCCCCCAAATAACCCTGGAATTACCCCAAACACCCCCATTTCCCCCATCCCCAGTTCGGGGGGCAGCGCGTGAAGCTCCCATTGCCCCATTTACCCTATTTCCCCCAATTTTGCACCATTTCCCCCATTTTTGCCCCATTTACCCCATTTTGCCCCATTTTCCCCCATTTCCCCCATTATCCCCAGTTCGGGGGGCAGCGCGTGAAGCTCCCATTGCCCCATTTACCCCATTTCCCCCAATTTTGCCCCATTTGCCCCATTTGCCCCATTTTGCCCCATTTACCCCATTTTCCCCCATTTTTACCCCATTTTTGCCCCATTTACCCCATTTTGCCCCATTTTCCCCGTTTTTGCCCCATTATCCCCAGTTCGGGGGGCAGCGCGTGAAGCTCCCATTGGCCCATTTACCCTATTTCCCCCAATTTTGCCCCATTTTACCCCATTTACCCCTTTTGCCCCATTTCCCCCATTTTTCCCCATTTTTGCCCGTTTTTGCCCCATTTTTCCCCCATTTTCCCCGTTTTTGCCCCATTTCCCAGTTCGGGGGGCAGCGCGTGAAGCTCCCATTGCCCCATTTCCCCCGTTTTTGCCCCATTTTCCCCGTTTTTGCCCCATTTTCCCCAGTTCGGGGGGCAGCGCGTGAAGCTCCCATTGCCCCATTTTTACCCCATTTTTGCCCGTTTTTACCCCATTTTTGCCCCATTTTTCCCCCATTTTTTCCCCGTTTTTGCCCCATTATCCCCAGTTCGGGGGGCAGCGCGTGAAGCTCCCGTTACCCCCTGACCCCATTTTTGCCCCATTTACCCCATTTTTGCCCCATTTACCCCATTTTTGCCCCATTTTCCCCGTTTTTGCCCCATTTTCCCCAGTTCGGGGGGCAGCGCGTGAAGCTCCCGTTACCCCCTGACCCCATTTTTGCCCCATTTCCCCCATTTTTGCCCCATTTTCCCCGTTTTTGCCCCATTCCCCAGTTCGGGGGGCAGCGCGTGAAGCTCCCATTGCCCCATTTCTCCCCATTTTGCCCCATTTTGCCCCATTTTTACCCCATTTTCCCCAGTTCGGGGGGCAGCGCGTGAAGCTCCTGGCCTGCGACGGGAACGAGATCGACGCCATGGTCATCGACAGGAGGGGCCGGGACCCCCGCGGGGACACCCTGGTGCGGGGGATGGGGGTCCCGGGGGTCCCGGGGGTCCCGGGGGGCTCTGGGGGGCTCGGGGTGAATTTGGGGGAGGTTTTGGGGGGCTTCGGGGGGGTTTTGGGGGGGTCCTGGAGGGGGGCCCAGGGGCTTTTGAGGGGGATTTGGGGAGGGGTCCCGGGGATTTTGGGGGTCCCGGGGGTTTTGGGGGATTTGGGGAGGGGTCCCAGGGGGTTTGGGGAGGGTCTCAGGATATTTTGGGGAGGGTCCTGGGGATTTTGGGGGTCCCGGGGGTTTTTGGGGTATTTTGGGGAGGGGTCCCAGAGATTTTGGGGAGGGTCCCGGGGGTTTTGGGGGTCCCGGGGGTTTTGGGGGTCCCAGGGATTTTGGGGAGTTTTGGGGAGGGTCCCGGGGGTTTTGGGGAGGGTCCCAGGGATTTTGGGGGGTTTTGGGGAGGGTCCCAGGAATTTCGGGGGTCCCGGGGGTTTGGGGGGTTTTGGGGAGGGGTCCCAGAGATTTTGGGGAGGGTCCCGGGGGTTTTGGGGAGGGGTCCCTGACCCCCGTGCCCCCCCCAGGTCATTTGCTGCGAGGGCAATGCTGGGTTCTACGAGGTCGGGTGCCTGAGCACCCCCCTGGAGGGTACGGAACCGACCCCAGACCCAAAACCGACCCCAGACCCAAAACTGACCCCAGACCCAAAAATGACCCCAGACCCAAAACTGACCCCAGACCCAAAACTGACCCCAGACCCAAAACCGACCCCAGACCCAAAACTGACCCCAGACCCAAAACTGACCCCAGACCCAAAACTGACCCCAGAACTGACCCCAGACCCAAAACTGACCCCAGACCCAAAACGGACCCCAAAACTGACCCCAGACCCAAAACTGACCCCAAAACCGACCCCAGACCCAAAACTGACCCCAGAACGGACCCCAAAAGGACCCCAGACCCAAAAATGACCCCAAAACTGACCCCAAAACGGACCCCAGACCCAAAACTGACCCCAAAACTGACCCCAGACCCCAAAAATGACCCCAGACCCAAAACCGACCCCAGGACATTTTTTGGGGGTTCTTGCTGCCCCAGCACTGCCCCCCCCCCCCGCCCCCCCATATTTTAGGGGTCCCCCCGTGACCCCTCCCATGACCCCCCCGTGACCCCCCCGTGACCCCTCCGTGACCCCGTGACCCCTCCGTGACCCCGTGACCCCTCCGTGACCCCTCCCCCTCTCCCCAGCCGGGTTCTCGGTGCTGGGCTGGAACCACCCCGGCTTCGGAGGCAGCACCGTGAGTCTGGGGGGGATCGGGGGGTTTGGGGGGTCCTGGGGGGTTTGGGGGGTCCTGGGGGGGATTTGGGGGAGTCCTGGAGGGGTTTTGGGGGATTTTGGGGGGGACTTTGGGGACCCCTGACCCCCATTTTGGGTTCCAGAGTGAATCCAATGCCACGAGTGCAGAAATTTTGGGGGTTTTGGGGGGGTCCTGGAGGGGTTTTAGGGGGGATCTGGGGGGGTCCTGGAGGGGTTTTGGGGGGGATTTTGGGGACCCCTGACCCCCCCCATTTTGGGTTCCAGAATCCAATGCCGTGAGTGAAGGAATGGGGGGGGTTTGGGGGTTTTTGGGAGGGTTTGGGGGTTTTTGGGGGGTCCTGGGGGGGTCTTGGGAGGGTCCTGGGGGTCTGGGTGGGATTTTGGGGGATTTGGGGGGCCTTTGAGGGATTTTGGGGGGATTTTGGGGACCCCTGACCCCCCCATTTTGGGTTCCGGAGTCCCGACACCGTGGGTACAGAAATGGGGGGGATTTGGGGGGGTCCTGGGGGATTTTGGGGGTCCCTGAACCCCGGGGTTTTTGTGGGGGTTTTTGGGGTTGCTGATGGAGTTTTTGGGGTCCCCCTGACCCTGTTCCCAGGGGGTGGCCCTGCCCCCTCCAATGCCATGGACGTCGTGATGGGGGTTCCCTCGTTCAGGAGTTTTTGGGGTTTTTTGGGGTTTTTGGGGGTCCCTGAACCCCGGGATTTTTGTGAGGGTTTTTGGGGGTGCTGATGCAGTTTTTGGGGTCCCAATTGACCCCATTTCCAGGGGGTGCCCCTGCCCCAGAGCGAGGCCAATGCCATGGACGTCGTGATGGGGATTGTCCCATTCAGGAGTTTTTTGGGGTTTTTTGGGGTTTTTGGGGTCCCTGAACCCCGGGGTTTTTGTGGGGGTTTTTGGGGGTGCTGATGCAGTTTTTGGGGTCCCAACTGACCCCATTTCCAGGGGGTGCCCCTGCCCCAGAGCGAGGCCAATGCCATGGACGTCGTGGTTCGTTTCGCGCTGCAGCAGCTGCGCTTCGCCCCCCCCAGCATCGTGGTGTACGCCTGGTCCATCGGGGGCTTCACCGGTACTGGGCAAACTGGGAGCACTGGGAAAGGGTTAAACGGGGGGTTGGGGTCACTGGTTTGTACTGGGAGGGACTGGGAAGGGTTAACGGGGGTGTGGGGGTCACTGGTTTGTACTGGGAGGGGTTAATGGGGGGTTGGGGTCACTGGTTTGTACTGGGAGCACTGGGGGAATCGTCCATCGGGGGCTTCACCGGTACCGGCAAACTGGGAGCACTGGGAAAGGGTTAAACGGGGGGTTGGGGTCACTGGTTTGTACTGGTTTGTACTGGGAGGGGTTAACAGGGGATTGGGGTCACTGGTTTGTACTGGGAGCACTGGGAGGGGTTAACGGGGGGGTTGGGGTCACTGGTTTGTACTGGGAGCACTGGGAGGGGTTAACGGGGGAATGGGGTCACTGGTTTGTACTGGGAGGGGGTTAAAGGGGGGTTGGGGTCACTGGTTTGTACTGGTTTGTACTGGGAGCACTGGGAGGGGTTAAACAAGGGTTTGGGGTCACTGGTTTGTACTGGGAGGGACTGGGATAAACTGGGATTGGGGTTCAGGGTACTGGGAGGACACTGGGGCCAATCCCTAACCCCTGACCCATTTTGGGCCCATTTCTGGGTGATTCTGACCCATTTTGGGGCGGTTCTGACCCATTTTGGGCTGTTCTGACCCATTTTGGGCCCATTTCTGGGTGATTCTGACCCATTTTGGGGCGGTTCTGACCCATTTGGGGCAGTTCTGATCCTGACCCATTTTGGGGCGGTTCTGATCCATTTTGGGGCGGTTCTGACCCATTTTGGGCCCATTTTTGGGTGATTCTGACCTTTTTTGGGCCCCCCAGCCACCTGGGCCGCCATGTCCTACCCCGAGCTCGGGGGTCTCGTCCTCGACGCCTCCTTCGACGACCTCGTGCCCCTGGCCCTGAAGGTGCTGCCCCGCAGCTGGCGTGAGTGACACCCCAAAAAACCATCCCAAAACAGCCCTAAAAGCACCCCAAAAACCCCCAAAAAACATCCCAAAACAGCCATAAAAATACCCAAAAAACCATCCCAAACAGCCCTAAAAGCACCCCAAAAACCCCAAAAAACCATCCCAAAACAGCCCTAAAAATACCCCAAAAAACCATCCCAAAACAGCCCTAAAAGCACCCCAAAAACCCCAAAAACCATCCCAAAACAGCCCTAAAAGCACCCCAAAATACCCCAAAAAAACATCCCAAAACAGCCCTAAAAGCACCCCAAAAATCTGTCCAAAAACCTCCCCTGAAAACCCCCTGAAAACCCCCCAAAAACACCCCCCAAGGAAACCCTAAATCACTCCAAAAAAACATCCCAAAACCACCCCAAAATACCCCAAAAGCATCCCTAAAAAACACGTAAAAACACCCTGAAAACACCCCCTAAATCACACCAAAAACACCCCCAAAACCACCTCGAAATACCCCAAAATCATCCCTAAAAACATCCCGGAAACACCCCCTAAATCACACCAAAAAACCATCTCGAAACAGCCCTAAGAAACCCCAAAATAAAAACCAAAAAAACCCAAAAATCTCTTTTCCAAAAAGCTCCCATGAAAACCCCCCAAGAAAACCCTAAATCACACCAAAAAAAAAAATCCCAAAACCACCCCTTAAATCACACCAAAAACACCCCCAAAAAAACCCTAAATCACACCAAAACTTCCCCAAAATCATCTCTAAAACACCCCAAGAACTACCTAAAAATACCCTCAAAATCCCCCCCAAATAACCCCCAAATCCCCCCAAAACCCTTCCAAAAACCCCAAATTCCTCCAAAATCCCCCCAAAAATTCCCAAACCCAGCTAAACCCCCCCAAATTCCCCCCAAAACCCCCCAAAATCTCTCCAAACCCCTCAATCTCCCCCAAAAGTCCCAAATCCCCCCCAAACCCCAAAATCCCCCCAAAACCCTTCAAAACCCCCCCAAAAAACCCCAAACCTCCCCCAAAAACCCCAAAATCCCTCCGAAATTCCCCCAAAACCTCCCAAATCCCCCCCAAAATTCCCCCAAAATTCCCAAAATCCCCTCCCAAAAACCCCAAACTCCCCCAAACCCACTCAGAAACCCTTCAAAAACGCCTCCAAAAACCCCCCAAATACCCCCAAAAAACCCCCAAAAAGCTCCAAAATCCCCCCCAAATCCCCTCCAGACCCCCTCAATCCCCCCCAGAAACCCCAAAATCCCCCAAATCCCCCCCAAAATCCCCCGGACCCCCCCAAACCCGACTCTGCCCCCCCAGGGGAGTTGGTGACCCAGACGGTTCGGGAGCACCTGAACCTCAACAACGCCGAGCAGCTCTGCAGGTACCCCCAAAACCCCCCAAAAACACCCAAAAATACCCCAAAAACACCCCAAAACCCCCCCCCAAAACACCCCCGGCCTTTTGGGGACCCCCAAAATCCCCCCCAAAATTCCCCCCCCAGGTACCAGGGCCCCGTGCTGCTGGTGCGGCGCACCAAGGACGAGATCATCACCACCACGTGAGAGACCCCAAAACCCCCAAAAACCCCCAAAACCACCCCAAAACCACCCCAAAACAACCCCAAATCCACCCCAAACCTCTCAAATTCCCCTGGGACCCCAAAATCACCCCAAAACCCCCCTGGGACCCCCAAAACCACCCTGGGACCCCCAAAACTCCCCAAACCACCCCAAAAACAACCTGGGACCCCCAAATCCACCCCAAAAACCCTCGAAACCACCCTGGGACCCCCAAAAATCCCCCAAAACCACCCCGGGACCCCCAAAACCACCCTGGGACCCCCCAGGACCACCCAAAGCCCCCTGAGAACTCCCCAAACCCCCTTGGGGACCCCCCAGGACCCCCCAAACCCCCCCAGGACCCCCAAACCCCCCCCCAGGACCCCCCCAAACCCCCCCAGGACCCCCCCCAGGACCCCCCGAACGCCCCCTGTCCCCCCAGGACCCCCGATGACATCGCCTCCAACCGGGGCAACGACCTCCTGCTCAAACTGCTGCAGCACCGGTGGGGAACGGGGGAAATGGGGGGAATGGGGGGAAATGGGGGGAATTGGGGGCACTTGGGGGTCCCCAGGGGGGGTTTGGGGGCTGGGAGGGGTCTGGGGCAGAACTGGGGCTGTTTGGGGGGTTCTGAGTGGGGTTTTGGGGGTGCAGATTGGGGGCAGTTACAGGAATTTGGGGAGGTTTGGGGGGTCTCGGGTGGGTTTTGGGGTTCCCTGGGGGTTTTGGGGATCCCGGGTGGGTTTGGGGTCCCTGGGGGGTTTGGGGGGGGTCTGTGGGGGATTTTGGGGTCCCAGGTGGGTTTTGGGGTCCTGGGTGGGTTTTGGGGTCCTGGGTGGGGTTTGGGGGGGTCCCTGGGGGATTTTGGGGTCCCAGGTGGGTTTTGGGGTCCCAGGTGGGTTTTGGGGGGGTCCCTGGGGGATTTTGGGGTTCCAGGTGAGTTTTGGGGGTCCTGGGTGGGTTTTGGGGGGGTCCCTGGGGGATTTTGGGGTTCCAGGTGAGTTTTGGGGGTCCTGGGTGGGTTTTGGGGGCGTCCCTGGGGGATTTTGGGGTACCAGGTGGGTTTTGGGGTCCTGGGTGGGTTTTGGGGTCCTGGGTGGGGTTTGGGGGGGTCCCTGGGGGATTTTGGGGTTCCAGGTGGGTTTTGGGGGTCCCAGGTGGGTTTTGGGGGGGTCCCTGGGGGATTTTGGGGTTCCAGGTGAGTTTTGGGGGTCCTGGGTGGGTTTTGGGGGCGTCCCTGGGGGATTTTGGGGTACCAGGTGGGTTTTGGGGTCCTGGGTGGGTTTTGGGGTCCTGGGTGGGGTTTGGGGGGGTCCCTGGGGGATTTTGGGGTTCCAGGTGGGTTTTGGGGGTCCTGGGTGGGTTTTGGGGGGGTCCCTGGGGGATTTTGGGGTCCCTGACCCCCCCCTCCTCCCCGTTTCCCCCCAGGTACCCCAAGGTGCTGGCGGAGGAGGGGCTGGGGGCGGTGCGGGAGTGGCTGGAGGCGGCGACCCCCGAGGAGCAGAGTGAGTGACCCCTGACCCCTGACCCCTGTGTGACCCCTGTGTGACCCCTGACCCCCCCTGTGTGACCCCCGAGGACCAGAGCGAGTGATCCCCCCGCCGCCAAATTTGGGTGGGACCCGCCCGGTTTTGGGGTTCCACCCCCAGTTTTGGGGTCCAGTTTGGCAGTTCCGGGGTTAAATCACCAATTCTGGGGTTTCAAGTTTCCGTTTTTTTATCCTAACGCCCATTTTCGGGCTCAAACTCTTCATTTTTAGGTTCCAAATCCCCATTTCGTGTCCTAATTCCAGTTCCCATTTTCGGGTTGCAAACCCTCATTTTTCTATTCCAAAATTCCCGGTTTTGGGTCCTAATTCCCGTTTTTGGGTTCTAATTCCCGGTTTTGGGTCCTAATTCCCGTTTTTGGGTTCTAATTCCCGGTTTTGGGTTCTAATTCCCGTTTTTGGGTTCTAATTCCCGTTTTTGGGTCCTAATTCCCGGTTTTGGGTCCTAATTCCCGGTTTTGGGTTCTAATTCCCGGTTTTGGGTCCTAATTCCCGTTTTTGGGTTCTAATTTCCCGTTTTTGGGTTCTAATTCCCGGTTTTGGGTTCTAATTCCCGTTTTTGGGTTCTAATTCCCGGTTTTGGGTTCTAATTCCCGTTTTTGGGTTCTAATTCCCGTTTCTGTGTCCCAGCCCCGGTTTTTGGGGGTAACTCTGCGTTTCCCGGTTCCAGCCCCGGGTTCGGGTCCCTGATCCCGGTGTTCTCCCGTTCCCGCAGGCTCCGTTCTGCGCCGCTCCCCCCCCGACGAGCGCTGGTGCCGGGGGCGGCTCCGGGAGTGGGCGGGGGACCGGAACCCCCCCTTCCCCTGGGCCATCGGTGGGCGGGGCCTGAGGGGGGTGGGCGGGGTCAGAGCTGGGGCAAGGGACAGGAGCCCCCCCTTCCCCTGGGCCATCGGTGGGCGGGGCCTGAGGGGGCGGGGCCTGAGAGGGGTGGGTGGGGCCTGAGAGGGGTGGGCAGGGTCAGAGCAGGGGCAAGGGACCGGAGCCCCCCCTTCCCCTGGGCCATCGGTGGGTGGGGCTTCACGGGGCGGGGTCTAACAGGGTGGGGCTGGCGGTGGGCAGGGCCAGGAAGGGGCAGGGGCGGGGCCAGGGGGAGTTCCAGGCGTTTGCACCGCCCCCTTTCCCTTGGGGGCTGGGTCAGGGTGGGGGCACTATGGGCGGGGCCTAATAGGGTGTGGCTGGGTCTGGGCGTGGCCTTGCTGGGTGATGCAGTGAGCAGCCAATGGGAGCGCAGGGCGTGGTTGGAATCAGCAGTGATTGGCTGCTGCGTCAGGCAGAGCAACCAATCACAAACCGGGCGTGGCCATGGCCCCGCCCCCCTGACCTTGGCCCCGCCCCCTTTGCAGGCGAGGACCTGAGCCCCGCCCAGCGCCGGCAGCTGGCGCTGTACCTGGTGAGTGTGGGCGTGGCCTGGGGCGGGGCGGGCGCGGCCGGTGGGCGTGGCCCCGGCGCTGACCACGCCCCCGCCCCTCCCCCAGGCCCAGCAGCACCTGCAGAACTTCGAGGCCTCGCACTGCACGCCCCTCCCCCCCCAGGCCTTCCGCCTGCCCTGGGCGCTGTGACCCCGCCCCCTCCCGGCCCCTCCCCCATCGCCCCGCCCCCTCCCCCGCACGACCCCGCCCCTTCCCCCGCCCCTCCCCCAGCGCGCGCACAGAGTGATTCATTCGTTAATTATGGAATTAATTAATTAAAAGTTCTTTTGTAAAAATTCTGTCCCGGCGCCTCCTTAAGGCACGGGGGGAGGGGCTGCGGGAGGGGGCGGGGTCAGGGCTGACCCCGCCCACCAGGCCACGCCCACAGCAGGAGCCCCCACAGGGACCCCCCCAGGACCCCCTCACCCGCGGCCAATCCCAGAATGCCCTGCGGCCACGCCCCCTCATTAACCCGGCCACGCCCCCCGGGTGTCCCAAATGAGATCGAGGCGGGGGCGGGGCCAAGCTCGGCTTTATTTGGGGAGGGGTCCCGGGGGGGGTCACAGCATTTTCCTCATCAGCTCCTCGGCTTCCAGAACGTTCCGCAGCTCCGACTCCAGCTGGGACAGCTGGGGGGGGGGGGTCAGGGTGGGACCCTCCCCAAAAACCCCCCAGGACGCCCTGAAATCCCCCCAAACCCCCGAAAATACCCCAAAATACCCCAAAAAACCCCAAGCCCCTCCCACAGCCCCCAAACCCCCCAAAAACCCCCCTAAAACCCCCCCTGACCCCCCAAACACCCCAAAAATCCCCTAAAAAGCCCCAAATCCCCCCCTAAAATCCCCTAAAAAAACCAAATCCCACCCAAAATCCCCCCAAAAGCCCCAAATCCCCCCCTAAAATCCCCTAAAAAAACCAAATCCCCCCCACAATCCCCCAAAAAGCCCCAAATCCCCCCCAAAATCCCCCAAATGCCCCAAAATCGCCCCCCGTGCCCACCTTGGCCTCGTCGCTCTCCTGCACATGGGGCGGAACCTTCTGGGCGTAGCCGGGGCCCCCCCGGCGCTCCCGGAGCCGCTCCAGGGCCCGGCCGAGCTCCAGGCGGCGCCCCCCGAGCCGGGCCAGCTCCGAGGGGGGGTCCACGATGCCCTGAAATGGGGGGAAAAACACAAAAATTGGGAAAAAACCTGAAAAAGCGAGAGAAAACACCCCAAATATGGGGGAAAACACCCCAAAAATGGGGGAAAACACCCCAAAAATGGGGGTGAAATCGTGACACTGCCCCCCGAGCCGGGCCAGCTCCGAGGGGGGGTCCACGATGCCCTGAAATGGGGGAAAAAACACAAAAATTGGGAAAATCACCTCCAAAAAAAACCCCGAAAAAATGGGGTGGGGTGGGGCTGTGACAGCCTGGAGATCTTGGGGACCCCAAAGTGACCCGGAAGTGACTCTAAAACTCCAGAAAGTGACCCCAAAAGCCCACACAGGGACCCCAAATTCCCACACAGGGACCCCTAAACACCACAAAGTGACCCCAAAGCGACCCAAAAATTCACAAAGTGACCCCAAAGTGACCTTAAAACCCCCCCAAAGTGACGCCGACCCCCACAAACCGACCCCAAACCCCCCAGGCATCACCCTGTCGGCAATGACGTCACCCCGCTGACGTCACGGGTGGGCGTGGCTCACCTGCAGCAGCAGGTGCCCCGTGCAGCGCTCGGACGCCAGGGCCCAAAACTGCACAAACCGAGCCCAAAGTGACCCGAACCCCCCCAGACTGAGCTCCCCGCCCCCCCCGATGACGTCATCAGTGGGCGTGGCTCACCTGCAGCAGCAGGTGCACCGTGCAGCGCTCGGACGCCACGGCCACGGCGCAGCCCGGGGGGGGCTCCCGACCCCCCCCCAGCAGCTGCACCGAGCCCACCCCCCCCAGCGCCCGCAGGAGCCCCCGGCAGCGCCGGGCCCGGGACCCCCAGGATGGGTCTGGGGTCTGCAGGAAACCTGGGGGGGCAGAGAGAGGGGGGGGGGGTTGGAGACCCCCGGAAAGAACACCCAGAAACCCTGGAGACCCCCGGGAACACCCAGAGAACCCCAGAGAGCCCCGGAGACCCCCAGAGACCCCCGGAAAGAACACCCAGAAACCCTGGAGACCCCTGAGACCCCTGAGACCCCCGGAAAGAACACCCAGAAACCCTGGAGACCCCTGAGACCCCCGGGAACACCCAGAGACCCCTCAGAGCCCCTGAGACCCCTGGAGACATCACCCAGAGATCCCCAGATGACCCCAGACCCCCATTTGAGCCCCCATTTGAGCCCCCAAACTCCCATTAAGCCCCAATTAAACCCCCCCAAATCCCTGGTTCAAGCCCCCAGACCCCTATTTGAGCCCCCCAAACTCCCATTAAGCCCCCCCAAACCCCTGCTTCAGCCCCCCGAAGCCCCCAGGACCCCTCCCCAGCTCACACTGGGGCCTCTGGCGGGTCAGGCCGTGTGCGGCCCTCAGAGCCCTCACGATGCTCAGGACCCCCAAACTCCCATTAAACCCCCATTAAACCCCCATTAACCCCCCCATACCCCTGGTTCAAGCCCCCAGACCCCCATTTGAGCCCCCCAAAGCCCCCCAGGCTCACACTGGGGCCTCTGGCGGGTCAGGCCGTGCGCGGCCCTCAGAGCCCTCAAGATGTTCAGGACCCCCAAACCCCCATTAAACCCCCATTAACTCCCCCCATACCCCTGGTTCAAGCCCCCAGACCCCCATTTCAGCCCCCAGACCCCCATTTGAGCCCCCCAAAGCCCCCCAGGCTCACACTGGGGCCTCTGGCGGGTCAGGCCGTGCGCGGCCCTCAGGCTCCTCAGGGCCCTCACGATGCTCAGCACGAACTCCATGGTGGCCTCGGCCTCCTCGTCCTGCCAGCAAAACTGGGGGGGACAGAGGAGGGGGTGGCTTAGGGACCCCCTGGGACCCCCGAAACAGCCCCAGGGACCCCCTGGGACCCCCAAAACGGCCCCAGGGCCCAAAACAGCCCCAGAAACCTCCTGGGACCCCCGAAACAGCCCCAGCAACCCCAAAACCCTCCCAGTGACCCCCTGGGACCCCCAAACCCTCCCTAAGGACGCCCAAAATAACCCCAGGACCCCCCTGAGGCCCATAAACACCCTCAGGAACCCCCCAAATCCCCCTCAGGACCCCTCAAATCCCCCTTTGAACCCTCCAAACACCCCCAGGATCCCCCAAATCCCTGTCGGGACCCCCCAATTCCCCCCAAATCCCCCCCAGGACCCCCCAGTCCCCCTCAGGACCCCTGCCCACCTGCTCGGGCTCGGGGAACGGGGCCAGGCTGACGCTGGGGGGCGCGGGGGCGGCGCGGGGCAGGCGCTGCCAGAGCTCCTCGGCCAGGAAGGGCATGAAGGGGGCCAGGAGGCGCAGCCCCGCCTCCAGGCAGGTGAGCAGCGCGGCCCTGACGGCCTCCGGGTCACCTTCATCATCATCATCGTCATCGTCATTGAAATCAGCACCCCAAAAAACCCCAAAATCCCCACAAAATACCCCAAAAAACACCCAGAAATGAAACCAGCCCCGCCTCCAGGCAGGTGAGCAGCGCGGCCCTGACGGCCTCTAGGTCACCTTCATCATCATCATCGTCATCGTCATCGTCATCATTGAAATCAGCACCCCAAAAAACCCCAAAATCCCCCCAAAAAAACCCAAAATCCCCCAAAAAACCACCCAGAAACCCCCAGAACTGACACCTGCCCCAACCTGCCCGGGTCAGCAGGGTGCTCCGGGTCACCTTCATCATCATCATCATCAGCACCCCAAACCCCCCGAAAAAAACCCCAGGACCCCCCAAAATCCCCCGCCCCTCCCCCTTGCGTGGCCCCTCCCCCTCACCTCGCTCCTCCTCCTCCTCCTCCTCCTCGTCGTGCCCCTCCCCCTCCTCGCGCGGCCCCTCCCCCTCCTCGCGCGGCCCCTCCCCCCCGGGCTGGGCGGGGCTCGCTCGGGCCAGCACCGGCTTCACGCATTCCTGGGGGGGAGGGGAAAAGAGGGTCAGAAACCCCAAAAAACGGCCCCGAAAACCCCAAAAAACCAACCCGGGAACCCCAAAAACCACCCCGGGACCCCAAAAACCATCCCGGGACCCCAGGAAATACCCACAGACCCTAAAACACCGACAGGGACCCCAAAAACCACCCCGGGACCCCAGGAAATACCCACAGACCCTAAAACACCGACAGGGACCCCAAAAACCACCCTGGGAACCCAGAAACCACCCCGGGAACCAAAATACCCCCCAGGGACCCCAAAAAAACCCCAGAGACCACAAAAAAACACCCTGGGAACCCCAAAAACCACCCCGGGAACCCCAAAAACCAGCCAGGATTGCCAAAAACCACCCAGAAGCCGTGCACGGCCATGGTGCCCCATAGAGCCCCATAACCCCAGTGTCCCGAATGTCCCCCCAATGTCCCCAGTGTCCCCAATGTCCCCAATGTCCCCATGGTGTCCCCAATGTCCCCATGATGTCCCCATACCAGGTAGACGTCACAGAGCTCGTAGACCCAGAAGCCGTGCACGGCCGTGGTGGCCCCATAGAGCCCCATAACCCCAATGTCCCCAATGTCCCCCCAATGTCCCCAGTGTCCCCATGATGTCCCCATGATGTCCCCATACCAGGTAGACGTCACAGAGCTCGTAGACCCAGAAGCCGTGCACGGCCGTGGTGGCCCCGGGGAAGTCGAAGGCGCCCAGGGCGGCCCCGCAGCCCCGCACGGCGCGGCTGAGGCGGCTCCGGACCCAGCGCTCGGCCAGGGACCAGCGCGGACACTGGGGGGACACAATGGGGACACAATGGGGACAGTGGGGACAGTGGGGGGGACATGGGGACACGGGGACAGTGGGGACACAATGGGGACAGTGGGGACAGTGGGGACAGTGGGGGGGACATGGGGACACGGGGACAGTGGGGACACAATGGGGACAGTGGGGACAGTGGGGACAGTGGGGGGGACATGGGGACACGGGGACAGTGGGGACACAATGGGGACAGTGGGGACAGTGGGGACAGTGGGGGGGACATGGGGACACGGGGACAGTGGGGACACAATGGGGACAGTGGGGACAGTGGGGACAGTGGGGGGGACATGGGGACAGTGGGGACAGTGGGGACACAATGGGGACAGTGGGGACAGTGGGGACAGTGGGGACAGTGGGGACACAACGGGGACAGTGGGGACAGTGGGGACATTGAGGGGTCAGCAAACCCCAATGGGTTGGGGATGGGGTGGGGTCTCAGCCCCATAACTGGGGGGTCCCAGGGGGTCCCGGGGGGTTTTGGGGGTCCCTGTGCCTCCGGGGGGGGCTCAAGGGGGTTCAGGGGGGTTCAGGGGGTCCCAGGGGGGTTCAGGGGGTCCCGGGGGGTTTTGGGGGTCCCGGGGGGTTTTGGGGGTACCTCTGTATCCGGGGGGGGCTCAGGGGGGTTCAGGGGGTCCCAGGGGGGCTATGGGGGTCCCGGGGGGTTTTGGGGGTACCTCTGTATCCGGGGGGGGCCGGGGGGCTCAGGGGGGTTCTGGGGGCTCAGGGGGGCTATGGGGGGGTCCCGGGGGGTTCTGGGGGTCCCGGGGGGTTTTGGGGGTACCTCTGTATCCGGGGGGGGCCGGTAGCCCGGGCCCAGCGCCCGGAGCACGAACCGGGCCCCGTTCCAGACCTTGTTACAGAAATGGCGATAGCCCAGAACCCGCCCCACGTCCAGGTTGATGTCCCGGCCTGGGGCAAAAATGGGGCAAAATCGGGGGGTTTGGGGTAAAATGGGGGGTTTGGGGCAAAACAGGGGGTCAGGGGTGGGTTTGGTGAGGTTTTTGGGGGGTCTGGGGTGATTTGGGGCAGTTTTGGGTTGATTTTGAGGCGATTTGGGGCAGTTTTGGGATGGTTTTAGGGTGATTTGGAGTGATTCGGAGCAGTTTTGGGGTGTTTTGGGGTGGTTTTGGGGTGATTTGGGTGTGTTTAGGATGTTGGGGATGGTTTGGGTCGGTTTCAGGGTATTTTTGGGGTGATTTGGGGTGATCTGGGGTGGTTTTGGGGTGTGTTTGGGGTGATTTGGGTGTGTTTAGGATGTTGGAGATGGTTTGGATCGGTTTCAGGGCGTTTTGGGGTGTTTTGGGTCGGTTTTGGGGTGTTTTGGGGTGTTTTGGGTCGGTTTCGGGGTGTTTTGGGTCGGTTTCGGGGTGTTTTGGGGTGTTTTGGGTCGGTTTTGGGGTGTTTTGGGGTGTTTTGGGTCGGTTTTGGGTCGGTTTCAGGGTGTTTTGGGTCGGTTTCAGGGTGTTTTGGGTCGGTTTTGGGGTGTTTTGGGTCAGTTTCGGGGTGTTTTGGGTCGGTTTCGGGGTGTTTTGGGGTGTTTTGGGTCGGTTTCAGGGCGTTTTGGGGTGTTTTGGGTCGGTTTCGGGGTGTTTTGGGTCGGTTTCGGGGTGTTTTGGGGTGTTTTGGGTCGGTTTCGGGGTGTTTTGGGTCGGTTTCGGGGTGTTTTGGGGTGTTTTGGGTCGGTTTTGGGGTGTTTTGGGTCGGTTTCGGGGTGTTTTGGGGTGTTTTGGGTCGGTTTCGGGGTGTTTTGGGTCGGTTTCGGGGTGTTTTGGGGTGTTTTGGGTCGGTTTCGGGGTGTTTTGGGTGTTTTCTGTGTACCCTGGGCTGTGTAGGCGCAGAGGGCGAAGCGCAGCGCGTCCGTCCCGCACTCGGGGATCCCCTCGGGGAAGTCGCGTTTCTGGGGGGGCAAAGGGGATAAAGACCCCCCAAAACACCCCAAAACCTCCCCCAAAACACCCCCAAACCCTCTCCAAAACACCCCCAAAATCTCCCCCCAAACCTCCCCCAAAACACCCCCAAAACCCCCAAATCCACCCCAATTCTCCCCCAAATCTCCCCCAGACCCCCCCAAATCCACCCCAAACCCCCCTGGAACCCCCCCCCCAAATCCACCCCAAGTGCCTCAAATTCCCCCTTGACCCCACCAGAGCCCCCAAATCCACCCCAAATCTCCCCGAAATCCCCCCAAATCCACCCCAAATATTCCCCCCAAATCCCCCTGGACCCACCCAGATCCCCCCAGATTCCTCCTGGACCCCCCAAATCCCCCAAATCCCCCCCAAATCCCCCCCAAATCCCCCCAAATCCCCCAAATCCCCCCCAAATCCCCCCAAATCCACCTCAATTCTCCCCGAAATCTCCTTGAAATCCCCCCAAAATCCCCCCAAAATCCCCCCAAAACCTCCCTGAAATCCACTCCAATTCTCCCCCCCAAATCCCCCAAATCCCCCAAATCCCCCCATTTCCCCCATTTCCCCACCTGTCCCTCCCGCGCCCGCTCCAGCTCGGCCGGGTCCAGGTTGCTGCTCTCCAGCTGCTGGTGCAGCTCCTGACGGGCGTTTCGGGGATTTTGGGGATTTTCGGGGATTTTTGGGGTTTTTGGGGGGATTTTGGGGGGTTCTGGGGGGGGTCCTGGGGTGATTTTTGGGGGATTTGGGGGGTATTGGGGGAGGTTTTGTGGGATTTTGGAGGATTTTAGGGGGATTTTGAGGGACTCTGGGGGATTTGGGGGATTTTGGGGAATTTTTGGATTTTGGGGATTTTTGTGGGGGGGGGGGGTTGGGGGATTTGGAGGATTTTTGGGGTATTTTGGGGGCATTTGAGGGGATTTTGGGGGCATTTGAGGGGATTTTGGGGATTCTGGGGGGTTTTGGGGTGGATTTGTGGATTTTAGGGTTTTTTGGGCGGGTTTCGGAGGATTTGGGGGGATTTTGGAGTTTTGGGGTTTTTTTCCAAGGTTTTTGGAGGATTTTGGGGGTGATTTGGGGAATTTTTGTGGGATTTGTTTTGGTATTGGGGGATTTGGGGGGTTCTTGTGGATTTTGGGGGGATTTTGTGGGGTTTTGGGGTCATTTGGAGGATTTTGGGGGGATTTTGGGGGGATTCTGGGGGCGTTTGGGGGGATTTTTGTGGGATTTTTTGGGGAGTTTGGGTGATTTGGTGTTTTTGGGGCTTTTGGGGTGGTTTGGGGGGTTTTTGTAGGTTTTGGGTGGTTTGGGGTGGTTTTGGGGTGTTTTTGGGTGTTTTTGGGTGTTTTTTAGGTTTTGGGTGTTTTGGGGTGGTTTGGGGGTGTTTTGGGGTGTTTTTGGGGTGTTTTTTAGGTTTTGGGTGTTTTTGGGTGTTTTTGGGGTGGTTTGGGGTGTTTTTGGGGTGTTTTTGGGTGTTTTTGGGTGTTTTTGGGTGTTTTTGGGTGGTTTTTGGGTGGTTTTTGGGTGTTTTTGGGTCCCACCTGCAGCGTGACCCCCGTGATGACGTCCAGGGGGTCGATGACGTTGCCCAGGGATTTGCTCATCTTGCGGCCGTGGGCGTCGCGCACGATGGCGTGAAGGTAAACCTGGGGACGGGGGGGACGGGGGGGGACAGGTGAGACACCTGGGGGGACAGGTGGGGACAGGGACACACCTGGGGGGACAGGGACACACCTGGGGACAGGTGAGACACCTGGGGACAGGTGGGACAGGTGAGACACCTGGGGGGACAGGGACACACCTGGGGACAGGTGAGACACCTGGGGGGACAGGGACACACCTGGGACAGGTGGGACAGGTGAGACACCTGGGGACAGGGGGGACAGGTGGGACAGGTGAGACACCTGGGGGGACAGGGACAGACCTGGGGGGACAGGGACACACCTGGGACAGGTGGGGACAGGTGGGACAGGTGACACACCTGGGGATGGCGGGGCCAGGGCGTTTTGGGGGGATTTTTTGGGGTTATTTTGGGGGCTATTTTCACGGTGGTTTTTGGGGTGAATGCGGGCAGTTTTGGGGTGAATCCGGGTGGTTTTGGGTCCCACTTCGCGGAACGGGAGTTTCCTGGTCAGGGCCAGCCCCAGCATCACCATTGGGGTGTTTGGGGTTATTTAGGGAGGATTTTGGGGTTTTTTAGGGTGGGTTTGGGGTCATTTTCGGGGATATTTTCGCGGTTATTTTTCGGGGTGGTTTTTGGGGTGAATGCGGGCGGTTTTGGGTCCCACCTCGCGGAAGGGCAGTTTCCCGGTCAGGGCCAGCCCCAGCATCACCATTGGGGGGTTTGGGGTTATTTAGGGAGGATTTGGGGTTATTTAGGGTGGGTTTGGGGTCATTTTCGGGGATATTTTCGCGGTTATTTTTCGGGGTGGTTTTTGGGGAGAATCCGGGCGGTTTTGGGTCCCACCTCGCGGAACGGGAGTTTCCCGGTCAGGGCCAGCCCCAGCATCACCACTGAGGATTTTGGGGTTTTTTAGGGTGGGTTTGGGGTCATTTTTGGGGATATTTTCGCAGTTATTTTTCGGGGTGGTTTTTGGGGTGAATGCGGGCGGTTTTGGGGTGAATCCGGGCGGTTTTGGGTCCCACCTCGCGGAAGGGCAGTTTCCCGGTCAGGGCCAGCCCCAGCATCACCATCCTGGCCACCCAGAAGAAGAGGATGTCGTGCCCGGTCTCCAGCAGCGAGCCCGGGTAGAAACGCTCCAGGTCCGGGGTCTGGGGGACCCCAAAGTGAGGACGGGACCCCCAGAAAAACCCAAAACACCCCCAAAACCACCCCAAAATCCCCCCCAAAACCCCCAGGGACTCCCAAAACCACCCCAGGGACCCCAAAATGAGAACAGGACCCCCCAAAAACCCCAAAATCCCCCCAAAACCACCCCAAAATCCCCCCCAAAACCCCCAGGGACTCCCAAAACCACCCCAGGGACCCCAAAGTGAGGACGGGACCCCCAAAAAACCCCAAAACACCCCCAAAACCACCCCAGGGACCCCCAAAAACCACCCCAGGCACCCCAAACCCCAACAGGGACCCCCAAAAACCCCACAGGGGCACAGGGGGACCCCAAAATGAGGATGGGACCCCCAAAAAACCCCCGAATTCCCCCCAGGGACCCCCAAATCCCCCCAGAGACCCCCAAAATTGCCCAAATTCCCCCCAAATTTGCCCAAATCCCCCAGAATTGCCCAAATCCCCCCAGAATTGCCCAAATCCCCCCAAATCGCCCCCGACCCCCCCAGCCCCCACCTGCTCGGGCCAGCCGAAGATGGAGAAGGGGAAGAGGCCGGAGGAGAACCAGGTGTCCAGAACGTCCTCGTCTGGCCGGACAGAGTGACCAGAGTGACCAATGGAGTGACCATCAGTGACCACAGGGACCAATGGAGTGACCAGAGTGACCAGAGTGACCACAGGGACCAATGGAGTGACCAATGGAGTGACCATCAGTGACCAACAGAGTGACCAGAGTGACCAACAGAGTGACCAATGGAGTGACCATCAGTGACCAACAGTGACCATCAGTGACCAACAGTGACCATCAGTGACCAATGGAGTGACCAAAGTGACCAATGGAGTGACCACCACAGGGACCACAGGGACAGCAGGGCCAAGGAGTGACCAGGGGTGACCACCAGGCTCAATTTCCCCCAAAAACTCAGATTTTTTTCCCCATTTTTTGCTCACAGTCCCTCCCAGTCCCCCCCAGTCCCTCCCAGTCCCTCCCAGTCCCCCCCAGTCCCTCCCAGTCCATCCAAGTCCATTCCCAGTTTATCCCAGTCCCTCCCAGTCCCTCCCAGTCCCCCCCAGTCCATTCCCAGTCCCCCCAGTCCCTCCCAGTCCATTCCCAGTTTATCCCAGTCCCTCCCAGTCCCCCCCAGTCCATTCCCAGTCCCCCCCAGTCCGTTCCCAGTTTATCCCAGTCCCCCCAGTCCCACCTTGTCTCAGCCTGACCAGCTCGGGGCTGACCCCGAACGCTGCGGCCGCTTTGGCCCGAGCCTCGTCCGGGGAGCGCCCGCTGACCCAGAACCGCTCATCTTCATCCTGAGGGACCAAAACCGCCCAAAATCATCCCAAAACCACCCCAAAACTGACCCCAAAACCCTCCCTGACCCAGAACCGTTCATCTTCATCCTGAGGGACCAAAACCGCCCAAAATCGCCCCAAAATCACCCCAAAACTGACCCCAAAACCCTCCCTGACCCAGAACCGTTCATCTTCATCCTGAGGGACCAAAACCGCCCAAAATCGCCCCAAAACCACCCCAAAACTGACCCCGCTGACCCAGAACCGCTCATTTTCCTCCTGCGACCCCAAAACCGCCCAAAATCACCCCAAAATCACCCCAAAAGTGACCCCAACCCCCCCTGAGCCCCTCCCCAGCCCCGCCCAGCCTCACCTGTCCAGGTGGCACCTGGGGGTCATCGATGGTGACGAAATAGGCGGGGATGCGATGGCCCCACCAGAGCTGCCGGGAGATGCACCAGTCCCTGCACAGGTGGGACACAGGTGGGACAGGTGAGGGACAGGTGAGAGACAGGTGAGGGACAGGTGAGAGACAGGTGAGACAGGTGAGGGACAGGTGAGGGACAGGTGGGGGACAGGTGAGGGACAGGTGGGGGACAGGTGAGGGACAGGTGGGACACAGGTGGGACAGGTGAGGGACAGGTGAGGGACAGGTGGGGGACAGGTGGGGGACAGGTGAGGGACAGGTGAGGGACAGGTGGGGGACAGGTGAGGGACAGGTGAGACAGGTGAGGGACAGGTGGGACACAGGTGGGACAGGTGAGGGACAGGTGGGGGACAGGTGGGGGACAGGTGAGACAGGTGAGAGACAGGTGAGACAGGTGAGGGACAGGTGAGACACAGGTGAGGGACAGGTGAGGGACAGGTGAGACAGGTGAGAGACAGGTGAGGGACAGGTGGGGGACAGGTGAGGGACACGTGAGGGACAGGTGAGAGGTGAGCACACCTGGGGCAGAGCCTCACCTGTGTCCATCCAAGTGAACCAGGTGTGGGGCAGGGTTATGGGGCAGGTGTGGGCGTGGTTATGGGCGTGCTTATGGGGTTTTCTCTCACCTGATGTTGTCCATCCAGGTGAACCAGGTGCGGGCGTGGTTATGGGTGTGGTTATGGGTGTGGTTATGGGTGTGGTTATGGGGCAGATTTGGGGCAGGTTTTGGGGCAGGTTTGGGGCTCTCTCTCACCTGATGTTGTCCATCCAGGTGAACCAGGTGTGGGTGTGGTTATGGGTGTGGTTATGGGTGTGGTTATGGGTGTGGTTATGGGGCAGGTTTTGGGGCAGGTTTTGGGGTGGATTTGGGGCGGTTTTGGGGCTCTCTCTCACCTGATGTTGTCCATCCAGGTGAACCAGGTGCGGGCGTGGTTATGGGTGTGGTTATGGGTTTGGTTATGGGGCAGGTTTTGGGGCAGGTTTTGGGGTGGATTTGGGGCAGGTTTTGGGGCAGGTTTGGGGCTCTCTCTCACCTGATGTTGTCCATCCAGGTGAACCAGGTGCGGGCGTGGCCGGGCGGGTGCAGCCTCAGGTCCCCCCTGCGCACGGCGGCCGCCGCGGCCCCGGCCAGGCCCTGGCAGCGCACGAACCACTGGGGCACGGCCCGGGGCTCCAGGACGTCCTTGGAGCGGCTGTGGGACAGGTACAGGGTCACCTGTGACACCTGAGTGACACCTGTGTGACACCTGAGTGACACCTGTGTGACACCTGTCAGCTATTGTTATCCATTGTCATCACTGGGGCACGGCCCGGGGCTCCAGGACGTCCTTGGAGCGGCTGTGGGACAGGTACAGGGTCACCTGTGACTCCTGAGTGACACCTGTGTGACACCTGTCATCCATTGTTATCTATTGTCATCTATTGTTATCCATGGTCCCCACTGGGGCACGGCCCGGGGCTCCAGGACGTCCTTGGAGCGGCTGGGAGAGACACCTGAGTTACCTGAGTGACACCTGAGTGACACCTGTGACACCTGAGTGACACCTGAGTGACACCTGAGTGACACCTGAGTGACACCTGTGACACCTGTGCGACACCTGAGTGACACCTGAGTGACACCTGAGTGACACCTGTGTGACACCTGTGAGACACCTACTGTTATCTATTGTCATCTGTGTCCCCAGGTGTGTCCCAGGTGTGTTACCTGTCCCCAGGTGTGTCCCAGGTGTGTCCCAGGTGTGTCCCCAGGTGTGTCCCCAGGTGTGTTACCTGTCCCCAGGTGTGTCCCAGGTGTGTCCCCAGGTGTGTCCCCTGTCCCCAGGTGTGTCCCCCTCACCTGCAGATGGGCACCACCATGGGGTTCTCGGTCACGCCCCGGAACAGCCCCCGCTCCTTGAGGGTCTCGAGCAGCGCCCGGCGGGCCTGGAACCGCGGCATGCCCTGGGAGAGTGACCAGAGTGACCACTGAGTGACCACTGCGTGACCATGAGTGACCATGAGTGACCACAGCCAGCCCAGAGTGACCACAGTGACCACTGAGTGACCACAGCCCCACCGAGCGGGCCTGGAACCGCGGCATGCCCTGGGCAGAGTGACCATGAGTGACCAGAGTGACCATGAGTGACCACTGAGTGACCATGAGTGACCATGAGTGACCATGAGTGACCAGAGTGACCATGAGTGACCACTGAGTGACCATGAGTGACCATGAGTGACCATGAGTGACCATGAGTGACCACTGAATGACCACAGTGACCACAGCCCCACCGAGCGGGCCTGGAACCGCGGCATGCCCTGGGCAGAGTGACCAGAGTGACCAGAGTGACCAGAGTGACCACTGAGTGACCATGAGTGACCATGAGTGACCATGAGTGACCACTGAGTGACCACTGAGTGACCATGAGTGACCACAGCCAGCCCACACTGACCACAGTGACCACTGAGTGACCACAGCCCCACCGAGCGGGCCTGGAACCGCAGCATGCCCTGGGCAGAGTGACCAGAGTGACCATGAGTGACCACTGAGTGACCACTGAGTGACCATGAGTGACCATGAGTGACCACTGAGTGACCACTGAGTGACCACTGAGTGACCACAGTGACCATGAGTGACCACAGTGACCATGAGTGACCAGAGTGACCATGAGTGACCATGAGTGACCACTGAGTGACCACTGAGTGACCATGAGTGACCACTGAGTGACCACTGAGTGACCAGAGTGACCATGAGTGACCAGAGTGACCATGAGTGACCACTGAGTGACCACTGAGTGACCACTGAGTGACCACTGAGTGACCACAGCCAGCCCAGAGTGACCACACTGTCCACTGAGTGACCACAGCCAGCCCAGAGTGACCACAATAGCCCAAAATAGCCCAAAATACCCTGAAATTACCCAAAACACCCCAAAATAACCCCAAAACACCTCAAATCCCCCAAAATTAACCAAAAATGACCAAAACACCCCAAAACGCCCCAAAACGCCCCAAAACGCCCCAAAACGCCCCAGACTGACCAGGAAGGGGGCGGGGACGTTGACCATGGCGCCGTCCTCGCCGATGACCGCGGCCACGCCCAGCCCGTGGCGCTGCCCCACCTCGAAGTCGACGGCGTCGTGGGCGGGGGTGATCTTGACCGCGCCTGGGGGCGGGGCCAAGCGTTGGGACACGCCCCCCGCGGAGGAGGGACACGCCCAGCCCGGCCACGCCCATGGGTGTGTAACCCTTTAGGCCACACCCACAGGAAACACGCCCCAAAAAGAGCCACACCCGATCAGGCCACGCCCCTCTAAGCCACACCCCAAAATGGCTGCGTGCTAAGGGAGACACACCCCTAAATAACCACGCCCACCTAAGCCACACCCCCAAATGGCCACACCCCAAAACTGCCCACTCCCAATCAGGCCACGCCCGTTGAAGCCACACCCCAAAATGACCACACCAAATGAGGCCACGCCCTTTCAAGCCACACCCCAGAGCAGCCACACCCCAAAATGACCACACCCAGACACACCCCTCTAAGCCACACCCTAAATAACCACACCAAACCTGACCACGCCCCTCCGAGCCACACCCCAAAACAGCCACGCCCCTTTAAGCCATACTTCTCTAAGACACACCCCCTCCAAGCCACACCCAAACCAGCCCCACCCAAAGAGGCCACACCCCTATAAAACCCCAGACCCCGCCCCCCCCGAGGCCCCGCCCCCGAGGCCCCGCCCCTCACCAGTGCCAAACTGGGGGTCCACGAAGGCGTCGTGCAGGATGGGCAGGACCCGCCCCGTGATTGGGTGACGCACGCTCCGCCCACGCAGGTGCTGGGGGCGGGACAGAGGGGGCGGGGCCGTCAGGGGGGATGGCCACGCCCAGCTGGGAACGGGCCCGGCCACGCCCACTCTGGGGCACCACGGCCACACCTGGGCAGGGGCTGCCCCTCACCTGGGACGGGGGGGTCAGGGGTGCTGGCCACGCCCACAGGTGAGCCCAGCTGTGCCCAGGTGTGCCCAGGTGTGCCCAGGTGTGCCCGGGTGTATCCCAGGTGTGCCCAGGTGTGCCCAGGTGAGCCCAGGTGTGCCCGGGTGTATCCCAGGTGTGCCCAGGTGTGCCCAGGTGTGCCCAGGTGTGCCCAGGTGTGCCCGGGTGTATCCCAGGTGAGCCCAGCTGTGCCCAGGTGTGCCCAGGTGTGCCCAGGTGTGCCCGGGTGTATCCCAGGTGAGCCCAGCTGTGCCCAGGTGTGCCCGGGTGTATCCCAGGTGTGCCCAGGTGTGCCCAGGTGTGCCCACGTGTGCCCGGGTGTATCCCAGGTGTGCCCAGGTGTGCCCAGGTGTGCCCAGGTGAGCCCAGGTGTGCCCGGGTGTATCCCAGGTGTGCCCAGGTGTGCCCGGGTGTATCCCAGGTGAGCCCAGCTGTGCCCAGGTGTGCCCAGGTGAGCCCAGGTGTGCCCGGGTGTATCCCAGGTGTGCCCAGGTGTGCCCAGGTGTGCCCAGGTGAGCCCAGGTGTGCCCGGGTGTGCCCAGGTGTGCCCAGGTGAGCCCAGGTGAGCCCAGGTGTGCCCAGGTGAGCCCAGGTGTGCCCAGGTGTGCCCGGGTGTATCCCAGGTGTGCCCAGGTGTGCCCAGGTGTGCCCAGGTGTGCCCGGGTGTATCCCAGGTGTGCCCAGGTGAGCCCAGGTGAGCCCAGGTGTGCCCAGGTGAGCCCAGGTGTGCCCAGGTGTGCCCACGTGTGCCCACGTGTGCCCACGTGTATCCCAGGTGTGCCCAGGTGTGTCCAGGTGAGCCCAGGTGTGCCCAGGTGTGCCCACGTGTATCCCAGGTGTGCCCAGGTGTGCCCAGGTGAGCCCAGGTGTGCCCACGTGTATCCCAGGTGTGCCCAGGTGTGTCCAGGTGAGCCCAGGTGTATCCCAGGTGTGCCCAGCTGTATCCCAGGTCCCCCAGGCGCCCCCAGGTACCCCAGGTGTATCCCAGGCGCCCCCACGTGTGCCCAGGTGTATCCCAGGTATATCCCAGGTGTGCCCAGGTGAATCCCAGGTGTGCCCAGGTGTGCCCAGGTGTGCCCACGTGTATCCCCGGTGTGCCCAGGTGTATCCCAGGTATATCCCAGGTGTGCCCCAGGTGCCCCCAGGTACATCCCATGTGTATCCCAGGCACCCCCAGGTGTACCCCAGGTGCCCCAGGTGCCCCAGGTGCCCCCTCCTCACCTGGTACCGGGGGTCCTCGGGGTGCACGGCCACGGCCTCGTCCCCCAGCATCGTCTCCAGGCGCGTCGTGGCCACCACGACCTCGGGGGGCTCCCCCTCACCTGGGCAGGGGGCGCGTGGGGGACCCCAAACAGAGACCCCCCCAGAGACCCCCCCAGAGACCCCACGGGGACCCCAAACACACAGGGACCCCCAGGGACCCCCAGAGACCCCCCTCAAATCCCCAGGGACCCCAGGGAAGCCCGCAAATCCCACAGGGACCCCCATGGATCCCCTAAATCCTCAGAGACCCCACAGACCCCCCCCAGGACCCCCAAAGCCCCCAGACCCAATTACCAGCGCCCCCCTCCAGGGGGTCCCAAAGCCCCCAGGACCCCCCAGAACCCCCCCAAGCCCCCAGACCCAATTACCAGCGCCCCCCTCCAGGGGGTAGGCGAAGGCCACCAGGACCCCGAACTCCACGGGCTCCTCATAGCCCGGGACCCTGAGCAGGGTGCGGCCCCCCAGCTCCTTCTTCTCCACCTGGGGACCCCAAAAACGCCCAAAATTACCCCAAAAACCCCGGTGAAACTCCCAAAAACCCAGCTCCTTCTTCTCCACCTGAAACACCCCAAAAACGCCCAAAATTACCCCCAAAAACCCCAGTGAAACCCCCCAAATAACCCCAAAAACCCTAAACCCCCCCACCTCCGTCTTCTCCACCTGGGAACCCCAAAAACGCCCAAAATAACCCCAAAAACCCTAAACACTCCCAGCTCCTTCTTCTCCACCTGAGAGACCCCAAAAACATCACTGAGAACCCCCAAAATTACCTCAAAAACCCCAATGAGACCCCCAAAATTACCCCAAAAACCCTAAACCCCCCCACCTCCATCTTCTCCACCTTAGAGACCCCAAAAACGCCCAAAATTACCCCAAAAACCCCAATGAAACCCCCCAAAATAACCCCAAAAACCCTAAACACCCCCAGCTCCTTCTTCTCCACCTGGGAACCCCAAAAACACCCAAAATTACCCCAAAACCCCAATGAAATCCCCAAATTAACCCCAAATCCCAACTCCTTCTTCTCCACCTGAGAGACCCCAAAAAACGCCCCAAAAACATCCTGAGACCCCCCCAAAAAAACCCCACGGAGACCCCAAAAGCCCCCCCAGACCCCCCAAAACCTCCAGAGGGGGTTTGGGGGTCCCGGGGCCGGATTTTGGGGTGTTTTGGGGGATAATTTTGGGGTATTTTTGGGATATTTTTGGGGTATTTTTGGGGTGTTTTGGGGGTATTTTTGGGGTATTTTTTGGGGTATTTTTGGGGTGTTTTTGGGGTGTTTTTGGGGTGTTTTGGGTACCTCAATGTCCGAGATGGCCGAGCGCAGGGCGCAGCTCCAGTGCACGATCCCAGGGGATTTTGGGGTGATTTTGGGGTGATTTTGGGTGTGTTTTGGACAGTGATTTGGGGGCTGTTTTGGGGATGTTTTTGGGGTATTTTTGGGGATATTTTTGGGGTGATTTTGGGCGTTTTTGGGTACCTCAATGTCCGAGATGGCCGAGCGCAGGGCGCAGCTCCAGTGCACGATCCCAGGGGATTTTGGGGTGATTTTGGGTGTATTTTGGGCAGTGTTTTGGGCAGTGATTTGGGGGCTGTTTTGGGATATTTTTGGGGTGGTTTTGGGCGTTTTTGGGTACCTCAATGTCCGAGATGGCCGAGCGCAGGGCGCAGCTCCAGTGCACGATCCCAGGGGATTTTGGGGTGATTTTGGGTGTATTTTGGGCAGTGTTTTGGGCAGTGATTTTGGGGGCTGTTTTGGGATATTTTTGGGGTGTTTTGGGGGTATTTTGGGGGTATTTTTTGGGGATATTTTTGGGGTATTTTTGGGGATATTTTTGGGGTGGTTTTGGGTGTTTTTGGTACCTCAATGTCCGAGATGGCCGAGCGCAGGGCGCAGCTCCAGTGCATGATCCCAGGGGATTTTGGGGGTTTTTTGAGGGATTTTGGGGTGATTTTGGGTGTGTTTTGGGCAGTGATTTTGGGGGCTGTTTTGGGGATATTTTTGGGGTATTTTTGGGGATATTTTTGGGGTGATTTTGGGCGTTTTTGGGTACCTCAATGTCCGAGATGGCCGAGCGCAGGGCGCAGCTCCAGTGCACGATCCCAGGGGATTTTGGGGTGATTTTGGGTGTATTTTGGGCAGTGTTTTGGGCAGTGATTTGGGGGCTGTTTTGGGATATTTTTGGGGTGATTTTGGGTGTTTTTGGTACCTCAATGTCCGAGATGGCCGAGCGCAGGGCGCAGCTCCAGTGCACGATGCGCCGGCTCCGGTAGATCAGGCCCTGCTCGTGCAGCCTCACGAAGGCCTCGGTCACGGCCCGGCTCATTTTCTGCGGGTCAGGGGGGGTCAGCGGGGTCAGGGGGGGTCACGGGGGGTCACGGGGGGGTCACGGGGGTCAGGGGGCTCTGGGGACCCCCCACTCACGGGGTCCATGGTGAAACAGGCGCGCTCCCAGTCCATGGAGGCTCCCAGGCGCCGCAGCTGCTGGTAAATGCGGTCGCCCTTCCTGGGGGGCAGCGCGGGGTCACACGGGGTCACGCGGGGGTCACGCGGGGGTCACTCAGGGGTCACGCGGGGGTCACGCGGGGGTCACACAGGGGTCACGCGGGGGTCACGCGGGGGTCACTCAGGGGTCACGCGGGGGTCACGCAGGGGTCACTTGGGGGGTCACGCGGGGTCACTCAGGGGTCACGCAGGGGTCATTTAGGGGTGCCCTGGGTCACTCTGGGGTCCCTTTGCGTCCGTGGGTCACCTTGGGGTCACTTTTAGGTCCTACTACAGTGCCAGGGGTCACTTTGGTCACTCAGGGGTCCCTTTGGGGTCACTCTGGGGTCCTGGGGATGACTTTGGGGTCACTCAGTGGTCACTCAGTGGGGGTCACCCCGGGGTCACTCACTCGTCCTTCCAGCGCCACACCCCCCCAGCAGTCCGGGGTCACTCAGGGGTCCCTCAGTGGTCACCCAGTGGTCCCCCAGTGGTCACACCCCCCATTGGTCACCCATTGGTCACCCATTGGTCCCCCAGTGGTCACACCCCCCATTGGTCACCCAGTGGTCACCCCGGGGTCACCCAGTGGTCACACCCCCCATTGGTCACCCATTGGTCACCCCGGGGTCACCCAGTGGTCACACCCCCCATTGGTCCCCCAGTGGTCACCCCGGGGTCACTCACTCGTCCTTCCAGCGCCACACCTCGCCCAGGAAGGCCTCGCGGCCCAGCTGGTGCCGAGTGAGGCCCCGGGAGCGCAGCAGGCGCCGCTCCACGACCACCTGGGTGGCGATGCCGGCGTGGTCACAGCCCGGGGCCCAGAGCGTGGTCAGCCCCCGCATGCGGTGCCTGCAGGGACAGGGGGACAATGGGGACAGTGAGGGGACACTGGGGACACTGGGGACAATGGGGGCATTGGGGTCACAGCCCGGGGCCCAGAGCGTGGTCAGCCCCCGCATGCGGTGCCTGCAGGGACAGGGGGACAATGGGGACAATGAGGGGACACTGGGGGGATTGGGGGGATTGGGGACATTGGGGACAATGGGGGCATTGGGGACAATGGGGACAATGGGGGCATTGGGGACAATGGGGCATTGGGGGCATTGGGGGCATTGGGGGCATTGGGGGCATTGGGGACATTGGGGACAGTGGGGACATTGGGGTCACTCAGGTCATTGTGGACATTGGGGACATTGGGGTCATTGTGGACATTGGGGACATTGTGGACATTGGGGACATTGGGGTCATTGTGGACATTGGGGACAATGGGGACATTGGGGACATTGGGGTCATTGTGGACATTGGGGACAATGGGGACATTGGGGGGATTGGGGACAGTGGGGACAATGGGGACAATGGGGACATTGGGGGTATTGGGGGGATTGGGGACAATGGGGACAATGGGGGCATTGGGGGCATTGGGGACAGTGGGGACACTGGGGGGACATTGGGGTCACTCAGGTCATTGTGGACATTGGGGACATTGGGGACATTGGGGACATTGGGGACAATGGGGACAATGGGGACATTGGGGTCACTCAGGTCATTGTGGACATTGAGGGCATTGGGGTCACTGTGGTCATTGGGGTCACTCCACAGATCTCAGGTGGCCACTGGTGACCATTCTGTGGGTCACTCTGTGGTCACTCTGTGGTCACTCTGTGGTCACTCTGTGGTCACTCTGTGGTGACTCCCCTGTCCCTGACGGTCACTGTGGTCGCTGCAGTCACTGTGGTCACTCCCCATGCCCAGCGGTCACTCATGGTCACTCATGGTCACTCAATGGTCACTCATGGTCACTCACCAGCGGGTCAGCGTGTCCTGGATGGCCACGGTCAGGGCGTGGCCCAGGTGCAGGGTCCCTGTCCCCAATGGTCACTCAATGGTCACTGTGGTCACTCCCCATGCCCAGTGGTCACTCATGGTCACTCATGGTCACTCATGGTCACTCAATGGTCACTCAGTGGTCACTCATGGTCACTCAATGGTCACTCAATGGTCACTCATGGTCACTCACCAGCGGGTCAGCGTGTCCTGGATGGCCACGGTCAGGGCGTGGCCCAGGTGCAGGGTCCCGGTGACGTTGGGGGGGGGGAGGCACATCACGAACACCCCCCGGGGGTTGGGGGCGTCCAGGGAGCGCTGGGGGGCACAGGGGGGGTCAGGGGGGGCTTGGGGACCCCCAAAAACCCCCAAAACACCCCAAAAACCCCCAAAACTGCCACAAAAACACCCCAAAAACCCCCCAAAACCGCCCCAAAAACACCCCAAAACCGCCCCAAAAACCCGCACTAGGGACCCCCAAATCCGCCCAAAACACCCCCAGAACTGCCCCAAACACCCCCAAAACTGCCCCAAAAACCCCCCAAAACTGCCCCAAACACCCCCAAAACTGCCCCAAACCCCCCAGAACTGCCCCCAGACCCATTTAAACCCCCCAGACCCATTTAAGCCCCCCACTCACGCCCCACTCGGGCCGGAAGAAGCCCTCGTGCTCCCACCAGCTGTACCAGGGCTGCCCCAAACCCCCCAAAACTGCTCCAAACTGCCCCAAAACTGCCCCAAACCCCCCCAGGATGCCCCCAGACCCATTTAGAGCCCCCCAGAGCCCCCCAGGACCCCCACTCACGCCCCACTCGGGCCGGAAGAAGCCCTCCTGCTCCCACCAGCTGTACCAGGGCTGCCCCAAACCCCCCAAAACTGCTCCAAACTGCCCCAAAACTGCCCCAAACCCCCCCAGGACGCCCCCAGACCCATTTAGAGCCCCCCAGAGCCCCCCAGGACCCCACTCACGCCCCACTCCGGCCGGAAGAAGCCCTCCTGCTCCCACCAGCTGTACCAGGCCGCCTCCACGTAGCCGGGGCTGTAGCTCTCGGGCAGGGGTCCCCCCACGTCTGGGGAGGGGTCCCGAGGGGTCAGGGCCCGGCCCCGGAGCCCCCCCAGACCCACTGAGGTCCCAAAACCCCCCCCCAAACCCACCCAAAATCCCCCCAAACCCTCCTGAGATCCCCCAAACCCCCCAAACCCTCCCCAAAATCCACCCGAGACCCCCCCAAACCCTGCTGAGACCCCTCCCAACACCCCAAAGCCCCCCAAGGAACCCTCCCAACACCCTCTGAGACCCCCCAGACCCCCCAAAATCCACCCAGACCATCCCCAGACCCCCCAAACCCTCCCCAAAATCCCTCTGGGCCCCCCCAAACCCTCCTGAGATCCCCCCCAAATGCCCCCAAACCCTCCTGAGACCCCCCCCAAACCCTCCTGAGACCCCCCCAGATCCTCCCCAAACCCTCCTGAGACCCCCCAGAACGCCCCCAAACCCTCCTGAGACCCCCCCCAAACCCTTTCCAAGCCCCCCCGGGCCCCCTCCTCACCCTTCTTGCAGCCGGGGGGGGTGGGGGTCTCGTAGCGCAGCCCCTGCAGCTCCCGCCGGGCCCTGCTGGGCTTGGCCTTGGCCTGGGCCTGGGCCTGGGGGCGTCAGGGGGGGTCAGGGGAGCCCCGGGACCCCCCCAGGGACTCCCCGGGACCCCCCGGGACCCCCCCACCTGCAGCTGCCGGTTCTTCTCCTGTTTCTGCTGGAATTTCTCCATCTTCTCGCGTTTCTTGGCCTCCTTCTTCAGCTGCGCCGCGCTCTTGGCCGGGCCGGGGGGCGCGGCCGGGACCCCCCCCGGGACCCCCCCCGGGACCCCCCCCCGGGGCGGCTCTGGTGGGCGGGGAGGGGGGAAAAGGGGGGGTCACGGTGTGGGACCCCCAAAATCTCCATTTTCCCTCCCCAAAATATCAATTTACCTCCTCAAATTGCTCCCAAAATCTGCATTTTCCCCACCCCAAAATCTGCATTTTCCCTCCCCAAAATATCAATTTACCTCCTCAAATTGCCCAAAAATCTGCATTTTCCCCACCCCAAAATCCCAATTTCCCCCCCACCTCAAATCGCCCCAAAATCTCCATTTTCTCTCCCCAAAATCCCAAATTCCCCCCCTCAAATCGCCCCAAAATCTGCATTTTCCCACCCCAAAATCTCCATTCCTCCCCAAATCTCCATTCCCACCCCCCAAATTTCAATCCCCCCCCCAAAATCCCCCCCAAAATCTCCATTCCCCCCCCCAAATCCCCCCCAAATCTCCATCTCCCCCTTCCCCCAAACCCCAAAATCCCCGCATTTCCCCCCAAATCCCCATTTCCCTCCCTCCCCGTGACCCCCCCCAGCCTCACCGGGGGTCTCACCGGGGGTCCCCAGGGTGGGGGGGGGGGTCCCGGGGGTCCCCTCGGGGGCGCCCCCCCCCCCGCAGAGCTCCAGGTCCCCCAGCTCGGCCCGGAACTGGGGCAGGCGGGCACAGGAGAGGAACCAGCGCGAGACCCCCGGGAACGGGGCCCGGGAGGGGGCGTCCAGCACCTGGGGGGGGGGCAGGAATGTGGGGAGGGGTCACTGGGGGCGGCAGGAATGTGGGGAGGGGTCACACAGGGCATGGGAGGGGTCATTGGGGACATTGGGGCAGGCGGGCACAGGAGAGGAACCAGCGCGAGACCCCCGGGAACGGGGCCCGGGAGGGGGCGTCCAGCACCTGGGGGGGGCAGGAATGTGGGGAGGGGTCTCAGAGGGGTCTGGGGTCCCTTCTGGGGGTCCCAGCGGATTTTGGGGAGGGGTCTGACCTGCGTGAAGGGCCCCAGCAGGGCACAGACCACGGTGACATCGGCCAGGGTGACATTGGGGGGGTCTCAGGGGGATTTGGGGGCACTCCCGGGGGTCCCAGCGGGTTTTGGGGGATTTAGGGGGTCTGGGGGTGTTCTTGGGGGTCCCAGCAGTATTTGGGGAGGGGTCTGACCTGCGTGAAGGGCCCCAGCAGGGCACAGACCACGGTGACATCGGCCAGGGTGACCCCGTCGCCCACCAGGAAGGAGCGGCCGCTGCTCAGGTGGGACTCGAGAGCCCCCAGGGCCCGGAGCAGCTCCTGGAGACCCCGGGGCCGGGCCTGGGGGGGCCAAGGGGGTCAGGGACCCCTCCCCAAATTACCCCTGAACCCCCCAGACCCCCCCTGTGCCCCCACAGAGCCCCCTGTGCCCCCCAAATCCCACCATTGTCACCCATTGTCACCCAGAGCCCCCAGAGCAGCTCCTGGAGACCCCGGGGCCGGGCCTGGGCGGGGCAGGGGGCGTCAGGGACCCCTCCCCAAATCCCCCAGAGACCCAAACCCACCCCAAATCCCCCTGCGCCCCCCAAAATCTCACCGCAACCCCCCCAAAACCCCCCCAAAAACCCACCCCGGACCCCCCCCTCACCTGTTTGGGTCCCCCCCTCACAATGGCCGCCGCGGTCGCCAGGTCCCCCTCAGCGAACGCCACCCACAGGCCCCCCGTGTACCCCCCCAAAAACCCCCAAAATCTCACTGTAACCCCCCCAGGACCCCTCCCCAGACCCCCCCTCACCTGTTTGGGCCCCCCCATGGCCACGGCCGCCGCTGTCCCCAGGTCCCCCTCAGCGAACGCCACCCACAGGCCCCCCGTGTACCCCCCCAAAAACCCCCCCAAATCTCACTGTAACCCCCCCAAAACCCCCCCAAACCCCCCAGGACCCCTCCCCAGACCCCCCCTCACCTGTTTGGGTCCCCCCCTCACAATGGCCGCCGCTGTCCCCAGGTCCCCCTCAGCGAACGCCACCCACAGGCCCCCCGTGTACCCCCCAAACCCATCCAAATCCCCCCAAAATCCCCCCAGATCTCACTGTAACCCCCCCAAACCCCCTCAAAGCCCCCCAAGACCCCACCCCGGACCCCCCCTCACCTGTTTGGGCCCCCCCATGGCCACGGCCGCCGCTGTCGCCAGGTCCCCCTCAGCGAACGCCACCCACAGGCCCCCCGTGTACCCCCCCAAAAACCCCCAAAATCTCACTGTAACCCCCCAAAACCCCCTCAAAGCCCCCCAAGACCCCTCCCCAGACCCCCCCTCACCTGTTTGGGCCCCCCCATGGCCACGGCCGCCGCTGTCGCCAGGTCCCCCTCAGCGAACGCCACCCACTGCCGCACCAGGGCGGCCTCGCGGGGGTCGCGGCCCCGCAGGCGGGGGGGGCTCAGCAGCAGCGCGGCCGCCCCCGGGCCCAGCAGGGCCCCCCCGGGGCTCCGCAGCAGCGGCAGCGGCTGGGGGGGGGTCCCGGGCGGGGCGGGGGTCCCGGGGGGCACGCGCTGCAGCGCCGGGGGGGGGTCCCCGGAGAAACGGGCGGCGATGAGGACGCGAAGGGCGGGGGCGTCCCCGGGGGGGGGCGGCAGCAGCAGCACGGGGGGGGGCGGCATCGCTGGGGCCGGGGGGGGACAAGAGGAAAATGGGAGGAATTGAAAATTATGAATATTAACGGGGGGAAAAAGGGGGGATAATGGGGAATTAATGGGGGGAATACGGGGGAAAATTAAAAATTTTAAATATTAACAGGGGGGAATAATGGGGAATTAATGGGGGGCATACGGGGGAAAATTAAAAATTTTAAATATTAACGGGGGGAATAACGGGGGGAATAATGGGGAATTAATGGGGGGAATACGGGGGAAAAATTAAAAAATTATAAATATTAACAGGGGGGAATAATGGGGAATTAATGGGGGGAATATAGGGGGAAAATTAAGAAATTAACGGGGGGAAATTGGGGAATTAATGGGGGGAATATGGGGGAAAAATTAAAAAATTAACCGGGGGAAAAATGGGGGGGAATTATAAACTTAATGAGGGGAAATGGGGATCACAGGGGGCACCGGGGGGTGTTTGGGGGTCCCTGAGGGCCGCAGGTGGGGCTGTGGGGCTGCTACGGGAACCTGTGGGTACAGGGGTTTCTTAGGCTTCTTTTGGGGTGATTTTGGGGTTTTTGGAGGTCCCGGGGAGTGTTTGAGGATTCCTGGGGTTTTTTTTGGGGGGTGAGTTTGGAGTTTTTGGGGGTCCCTGAGGGCCGCAGGTGGGGCTGGGAGCCGGTACCGGGACCTGTGGGTACAGGGATTTTTTTGGGTTTTTTTTGGGGGTGATTTTGGGGTTTTTGGGGGTCCCAGGGGTCATGTGCCACCCCCAGCCCCTCCCCACGCCCCCGGTACCTGCGGCGGCGGCAGCGGCGGGAGGAGACACGTGGGGCGGAGCGTGCTGCGCATGCGCGGAACCCCGCGGTGCCATTGGCTGATGCGGGGCGCACTTCCGGCGCTGCCGTGATGACGCAAAGAGAGCGCCGAGCCCGCCGCGCTTGGCGCCCCCCAGCGGAGCGGAGGAGCAAAAACTCCGAGAGGCAAACAGGGGGGCTTGGAAATCCCGAAAATACTCGGAATCAGCCCAAAAACGCCCGAAAAACCCCGAAATCACCTCAAAAACACCCCAAACACCAACGAAAAATCCCAAAATCACGGTAAAAATCCCCAACCACCCCAAAAACTCCCAAACCACCCAAAATCACCCTAAAAACCACCAAAATCAACCCAAAATTACCCCAAAACCCCCATGAGTGACACGCACACAGAGCGGGGCAGGGCCCAGCATTTATTGGGGTTCTGGAAAGGGGCCTGGGGACACCCCCGGATTTGGGGAGGGGTCCCGGCAGGATTTTGGGGTGAATCCCCCCGATTTTGGGGAGGGGTCTCTGCAGATTTTGGGGAGGATCTCCCCCAGTTTTGGGGTAAACCCTCCCCTTTTTAGGAGTGAATCCCCCAAGATATTTTGGCGTCAATCCGCCCATTTTTGGGGTGAAACCCCCCCCAGATTTTGGGGTGAATCCCCCCAGATTTTGGGGTGAACCCTCCCCAGTTTTGGGGGAGATCACCCCGGATTTCAGGGAAGAGATCCCCCTCAGATTTTTGGGGATGGGTCTCTGCAGATTTTGGGGTGAATACCCCCCGGTTTTTGGGGAGGGGTTTCTGCTGATTTTGGGGAGGAGATCCCCCCAGACTTTAGGGCGAATCCCCCCAGACTTTAGGGCGAATCCCCCCCAGTTTTGGGGTGAATCCCCCCCAGATTTTAGGGCGAATCCCCCCAGTTTCGGGGTGAATCCCCCCGGTTTCGTGGGAATGATCTCTGCAGGTATTTCAGGGCGAATCCCCCCGATATTTCGGGGTGAATCCCCCCCCCAGTTTGGCGGGGAGATCCCCCCGGATTTTGGGGCGAATCCCCCCGGATTTGGGGGCGAATCCCCCCAGATTTTGGGGTCACTGTTTCTGCTGCAGCGCCTCCTTGCGGGCCGCGTCCTGCAGCAGCTGCGTGTCCACCTCGTCCGCGGGCAGCTGCACGTAGCGAACCACGGAGCCGCGGATGAAGCAGTTCTTGACTGACAGCTGGGGTGGGGGGGACAGCGCTGAGACCCCTCCCCAAATTACTGAGACCCCCAAAAATCGCTGAAATGCAGAAAACCACAGAGAAACCCCAAAAACCGCCCCCAAATCCACAGAGAAACCCCAAAACCGCCCCAAAAACCGCAGAGAAACCACGGAGCCGCAGATGAAGCAGTTCTTGACTGACAGCTGGGGGGGGGGAGAGCCGTGAGACCCCTCCCCAAATTACTGAAACCACCCTTAGAGCCCTCCAAAACCAAAGAAATACCCAAAAACCCTCAAAAAACCACTGAGATATCCCAAAAAACAGAGAAAATAACCCAGAACCAGGGAGCCCCGGGTGAAGCAGCTCTGGACTGAAAGTGGGGGGGGGGGAACAGGTCTGAGACCCCTCCCCAAATTACTGAGATACACCAAAACCACCAACACCCCCCCAGACCCCCCAAAACCACAGCGATCCCCCCAAAATCCCTGAGACCCCCCCCCAAAACAACCCCACAACCACTGAGACCCCTCTGAGAGCACCGAGATCACCCCCAAACCCCCCAGGATCCCCAAAACCTCCCCCAGGACCCCCAAACCCCCCCCAGACCCCCCAAAACCAGACCAACACCCCTGAGATGCCCCAAACACCCCCAGGACCCCACCCAGGATCCCCAAATCCCCACCCAGGATCCCCAAATCCCCTCAGGACCCCCCAGGATCCCCCCAAAACCAGAGACCCTCCAAAATCTCCCCAAAACCCCCCCAAACCCCCCCCAAACTCCCCCATCTCCCTCCAGGACCCCCCCAAAACCCCCCCAGGACCCTCCCAAAACCCCTGAGAGCCCCCAGACCCCCCCAGACCCCCCCAGTCCCCCCAGCCCCCCACCATGTGCGGGTACTTCTCGGGGTCCGTGACGCTGATGTCGGTCAGTTTGATGTTCAGGTACTGGGGAGGGGGCACGGGGGGGGTCAGGGGGGGCTCTGAGACCCCCAGAGACCCCCCCGGGACCCCCCCGCCCCCCCCCGCCCGGGACCCCCGACTCACCTGATCCACCGAGTGCAGCGTGCCGCAGATGCTGCGGAGACAAGGGGGGTTTGGGGGGAATTTGGGGGAGATTTTGGGGGTCCCAGAGGGTCCCAGCGGGATTTGGGGGAGATTTGGGGGGTCCCAGCAGGATTTGGGGGGGATTTGAGGGGGATTTGGAGGTCCCAGAGGGTCCCAGCAGGATCTGGGGGGGATTTGGGGGGTCCCAGGGGGGTTTGGGAGGTCGTGGGGGGGAATTGGGGGGTCCAAGAGGGTCCTGGGGGGTCTGGGGGTGTTTCAGGGGTTCCAGGGGAGGTTTTGGGGCTCCCGGGGGCGTTTCCGGGGCAGTTTCTGGGGGGGTCCCGGGCAGTTTTTGGGGGGGATCCCGAGGGGGTTTTGGGGCCTTTCCGGGGCAGTTTCTGGGGGGGTTTTTGGGGGGGTCCCGAGGGGGTTTTGGGGCCTTTCCGAGGCAGTTTCTGGGGTGGTTTTTGGGGGGTCCTGGGGGGGTTTTGGGGCCGTTCCCGGGGTGTCCCGGCCCTCCCCCGTACCTGAGGTCGTTCTTGAGCTCCACCACCACGTCCTTGCCCACCAGGGACTTGAAGAAGGAGTAGAACAGCTGGGGGGGCACGGGGGGGTCAGAGATGGGGTTTGGGGGGCACAGGGTGGGTTCTGAGGGGTTTGGGGGGGTCGCGGGCGGATTTGGGGGGGTTTGAGGGTCCGCAGGGGTCGGGGGGGGCTCAGACCGATCCGAGGAGGGGCTCAGAGGGGTCCCGGGGGGGGTCGGGGGTCGCGAGGGGTCCCCAAATCCCCCCCGGGATCCCCAAAATCCCCCTGGACCCGCCCCCCCCCCCCGGGCCGCGCTCACCATGGCGGCCCCGAGCGCGCCGCGCAGGCCCCGCCCCCTTCCGCCACCGGGGCCACGCCCCCCGTCCAATCACCGAGCGGGATCCCCGCTGGACCCGCCCCCTGCCGCCGCCGGTGGGCCCCGCCCCTGCCCCACATAGAGCCCCGCCCACTCAGCGCGGACCACGCCCACATCCCCTCAGACAGGCCCCGCCCACCGAGCGGGGGTGGCGGGAAATGAATCAGCCGCCCCCGCGCCGGGTCAAAGGTCACGGGGACGGGGAAGGGACACGGGGGGGACAACGGGGACACCCACGTGACACCGGTGACACCTGTGACCCCCCCAGTGTCCCCCCAGTGTCCCCGCCCCCGATCCCAATATCCCCAATGTCCCCTCGGGGTCCCCCTTGTCCCCGTGTCCCCCCCGTGTCCCCCCCGTGTCCCCCCCATGTCCCCAATATCCCAAATATTTCCTTGTCCCCGTGTCCCCCCCATGTCCCCAATGTCCCCTCCCAGCATCCCCATGTCCCCCTGTCCCCCATGTGTCCCCTGTCCCCATACTGGTCCCGTGTCCCCTCCTAGGCCACCTCCATGTCCCCTTGTCCCCAATGTCCCCCCCAGTGCCCTCATGTCCCCCTCATGTCCCTTCCATGTCCCCATGTCCCCAATATCCCCCCGATGTCCCCTCCATGTCCCCAATGTCCCCCTCAAGCTCCCATGTCCCCAATGTCCCCCTCAACGTCCCCTTGTCCTCCCCAATATCCCCATGTCCCCAATGTCCCCTCTTTGTCCCCAATGTCCCTTCCATGTCCCCATGTCCCCGTGCTGGTGCCATGTCCCCTCCCAGCATTCCCATGTCCCCAATGTCCCCCCCATGTCCCCCCCAGCGTCCCCATGTCCCCAATGTCCCCTCCATGTCCCCATGTCCCCTTGTCTGTCCCCAATGTCCCCCCCATGTCCCCCCCGTCCCCCACTTGTCCCCTGTCCTCCATTTCCCCTCTGTCCCCCACGTGTCCCCTGTCCCCGTGTCCCCTCCCAGGCCACCCCGTCCCACGCGGGGCCAGGTGGGGACCGGGAGAACCGGCCCCAGCGCCATCACTGTCACCTCCCTGGTCACCGCCCCCGCCACCCGCCCTGTCACCAGCCTGTCACCTCTGCCACCTCCCTTGTCACCTGCGCTGTCACCTGCCCCCGTCACCGCTCTGTCACCGGCCCGTGACCTGTCCTGTCCTGTCCCCTCCCTGTCCCCTCCCGCGGGGATTTAAGGGCGGCCCCGGGGCCACCGCGGCACCGACGACAGAGCTGGCGGTGAGTGGGGACAGGATGGGGACACTGGGGACACTGGGGACAGGATGGGGACACTGGGGACGAGATGGGATGGGATGGGACAGGGAGGGGACACTGGGGATGGGATGGGATGGGATGGGATGGGACAGGGAGGGGACACTGGGGACACTGGGGATGGGATGGGATGGGGACACTGGGGATGCAATGGGGACAGGATGGGGACAGGGAGTGGGGATATCAGGGACAGGGATGGGGACAGGATGGGGACAGGGATGAGGGACAGCAACAGGACAGTGAGGATGGGATGGGGACAGCGAGGGGACATCAGGGACAGGATGGGGACAGGATGGGGACAAGGACAGGGGACAGGATGGGGACAGGATGGGGACAGTGGGGACAGGGATGGGACATTGGGGACATCGGGGACAGGATGGGGACAGGGATGGGACATTGGGGACAGGATGGGGACATCGGGGACATTGGGATGGGGCCGTGAGTGCGACAAGGGACATGGGGACACAGGGACAGGATGGGGACAGGTGAGGGACATTGTGAAGGCAGGGGCAGGGACACAGGAACAGGGTGGGGACCTGGGGACAGGATGTGGGGATGGGGACACAGGGACAGGGACACGGGGACAGGATGTGGGGACAGAGACAGGGACAGGGAGACGGGGACATGGGGACAGGATGTGGGGACATCCTGAGGGATGTGGGGACGGGGACACAGGGACAGGGATGGACATGGGGACAGGGCCATGGGGACAGGGCCATGGGGACATGGGGACAGGATGTGGGGACATCCTGAGGGATGTGGGGACGGGGACACAGGGACAGGGCCAGGAATGGGGACAGGGCCATGGGGACAGGGCCATGGGGACATGGGGACAGGATGTGGGGACAGGGCCATGGGGACAGGGCCATGGGGACACGGGGACAGGATGTGGGGACAGGGCCATGGGGACAGGGCCATGGGGACATGGGGACAGGATGTGGGGACATCCTGAGGGATGTGGGGACGGGGACACAGGGACAGGGATGGACATGGGGACAGGGCCATGGGGTCTGTGTGTCCCCTGATGTCCCCTCTGTGTCCCCAGGGACTGCAGTGCCTGCTGAACCTGGGGCTGGGGCCATGGGGACAGGGTGGGGTCGGGTCCCTGGGTCCCCTGTGTGTCCCCCATGTCCCCCATGTCCCCTGATGTCCCTCGATGTCCCCTGATGTCCCCCATGTCCCCTGATGTCCCCCATGTCCCCCATGTCCCCTATGTCCCTGATGTCCCCCATGTCCCCGATGTCCCCCATGTCCCCTGATGTCCCCCATGTCCCTGATGTCCCCCATGTCCCCCATGTCCCCCATGTCCCCGATGTCCCCCATGTCCCCGATGTCCCCTCATGTCCCCTGCTGTCCCCCATGTCCCCTGATGTCCCCCATGTCCCCCATGTCCCCCATGTCCCCAGGGATGTGTGCCGGACTGCAGTGCCTGCTGAACCTGGGGCCATGGGGACAGGGTGGGGTCGGGTCCCTGGGTCCCCTCAGTGTCCCTGATGTCCCTGATGTCCCCCATGTCCCCTGATGTCCCTCGATGTCCCCCATGTCCCCCATGTCCCCCGTGTCCCCAGGGATGTGTGCCGGACTGCAGTGCCTGCTGAACCTCCTGCGCTGGGGCTGGGGCGTCCTCAAGGGGCTCCTGGGGGGACACCGAGGTGAGGGGGGGGACGGGGACAATGGGGGACAATGACACGGGAGGGGGGGGACACGGGGGGGGGGGACAGTGACAGGGCAGGGGACACGGGGTGGGGGGGACATGGGGGGGACATTGGGAGGGCACAATGATGGGGTGGGGGGGACACGGGGGGGGGACACGGGGGGGGACATGGGGGGGACATTGGGAGGGGACAATGATGGGGTGGGGGGGACACGGGGAGGGACAATTTGGGGGGGGGGACGGGGACACATCCAGGGGAGGGGACAATGACAAAGGGGGGGGGGGGAGGGGGGACACAATTGGGAGCCCCGGGGGGGCCTTGGGGACACGGGGGGGGTCTGAGGTCAAAGGTCACCGCTTAACCCCTCCCCCCCCCCCCCACAGGAACCCATCCCCCCCCCGCGGCCGAGAGGACAACGGTGGTCCCGGGCAAGGAGGACTGAGACCCCCTGAAATGACCCAAAATGACCCAAAATGAACCAAAATGAACCGAAATGAACCAAAATGAACCGAAATGAACCAAAATCTCCCCCCCCCCGAATAAACCCCTCCCCCTTTGAGCCGCCTCCGGTTTTTGAGCGATTTTTGAGCGATTTTGGGGCTTTTTGGGGCGGGGGGGGGCGGAGGCGAGGGGTCCGGGATGGAAAGAGTTAAAAACGAACCGGAATTCTGTTTAATTAATGCATTCATCTATTTAATTAATCTATTTATCTATTTAATTATTCTATTTATCTATTTAATTCTGTTTCATTATTCTCCGTTTAATTAGGAAATTTATTAGAAGAAATTAAAATTAAATCGAATTACGCAGGAAAGGGAATTAAAAGCGAGCTGGGAAAAGTCAAAATAAAAAAAAAATTAAAAGTAGACCCGAATAAAAAAAAATTAAAAAAAGGTAAATAATTAAATAATAATTAGTTAAGAAAGAATTAAAATTAAACAGAAATTGCACGGGAATCTAAATTAAGAACGAGGTGGAAAAAGTTGAATTAAAGTTAAAAAAATACATAGACCCGAATAAAAAAAAAAAAGGAAATAATTAAATAATAATTACATAAGAAAGAATTAAAATTAAACGGAAGTTGCACGGGGAACGAAACGAAAAACGAGCTGGAAAAAGTTAAATGACATTTTAAGAATACAGATATTCGGGATTTTGGGGATTTTGGGGATTTTCTCCCCTTTTTCTCAGCGGGATGGACCCAAACTCCCGGGAATTATTAAAAAATTAAAAATTTCCATTTTTATCTCCCACACCAGCGGGGAAAAGTGGGGGAAATTGGGGGAAATGGGGACAAATCTCCCGATTTGGGGTTTTTGGTGGCTCGGGCGGGAATTTCTCCAGGAAAAAGGGAAAAAAAAAAGGAAAAAAAGGAAAAAAGGGGAAAAAAGGGAAAAAAGGGAAAAAAGGGAAAAAAAGGGAAAAAAGGGAAAAAAAGGGAAAAAAGGGAATTTTTCCTGGGGCGGCCCCGCCCCCGCTCGATGGCCCATCGGGAGCGGCTGATGGCTTATCGCGACTGATGGCTTATCGCGACTGATGATGGTCCATCGTTACTGATGGCTTATCGCGACTGATGCTCCGTCCATCGCGACAGGCCCCGCGGCACCTGCAGGGGGAGGGGAGCGGCGGCATTCCCCGGGTTTAACCCAAATTTCCCCCTTTTAACCCCAAATTTCCCCTTTTTAACCCCGAATCTCCCTGATTTTAACCGAACCTCCCCGGTTTTAACCCCAAATTCCCCCTTTTTAACCCCAAATTCCACGGTTTTAACCCAAATTCCCCCTTTTATACCAAATTTGCCCCGCTTTTAACCCCAGTTCCCAATTTCCCCGGTTTTAACGCCAAATTCCCCGGGTTTAACCCAATTTTCCCCGGTTTTAACCCAATTCCCCCTTTTTAACCCATGACATCCCACGACATCCCCCCGATATCCCCCGACATCCCCACGATATGGCCCCGATATCCCACGACATTCCCACGATATGGCCCCGATATCCCCCGATATCCCCCGACATCCCCCGACATCCCCCGATATCCCCGCGATTTTCCCCCGACATTCCCACAATATCCCCACGACATCCCCCCGATATCCCCCGACATCCCCCGATATCCCACGATATCCCCCGATATCCCCACGACATTCCCACGACATTCCCACGATATCCCCCCGATATCCCACCATATCCCCCCGATATCCCCCGACATCCCCCCGATATCCCCCCGATATCCCCCGACATTCCCACGATATGGCCCCGATATCCCCCGACATCCCGCGATATCCCCACGACATCCCCCCGATATCCCCCGACATCCCCCGATATCCCACGATATCCCCCGATATGGCCCCGACATCCCCCGATATCCCCGCGATTTTCCCTCCAGGACCCCTCCCCCCCCCATTCCCCCCTCCCCGGGGGGGGGGTCCCAGCGGGGCCGTGACGTCACCGTGACGTCACCGCCCCCCCGGGCCGCCCCCTCCTCTCCCCGGGCGCCGCCGCTCCCGGAGCCGCTCCCGGAGCCCCCGGGACCCCCCCGGGACCCCCCCGGGACCCCCAGACTCGCCCCCTCCCCCCGCCATGGCCGAGCCGCAGGTAGGGCTGGAACTTCCCATTTTTAATTTTTTTTTTTTAATTTTTAAATTATTTTTCGTTTTTAAAATAAGCTTTTCCCCCGTTTTTGGTTTTTCTTTTTTGGTCTCTTAATTCGGGATTTAAAAGTTCGTTTTAAAAACTTCACTTCTCGGTTGATTTTATTTCATTTTATTTCATTTTATTTCATTTTATTTCATTTTATTTTCATTTTTTTAAAATTTCATTTTATTTTCTTGCGTTTCGTCTGAATTTGTTTTATTTTATTTTTATTTTTATAGGGCTATTTTATAACCTTATTTTATAAGGTTATTCCCTTCATTTACTCTTATTTTGTCTTGTGTTTTACTTCGTTTTACTTTAATTGTATTTGGATCTAATTTTTTTTATTTAAATGTTTTAAATTTTATTTTCAAATTCGTTTATCTCGTCTTACTTTGTATTATTTTATCTCTATTTAATTTCTTTTAATCTTCATTTAATTTCATTTTATCTTGTTTAATTAAACCGTATTGTATTTTGTATTGGTTTATCTCCTCCCACTTTATTAAATTTTATCTTTAGCTCATTTAATTTAATCCTATTTACTTTAAATGCATTTTATTTTGTACTGTTTCCTTTATTTTAATTTCATCGGGTTTTTCATTTTATTTCGGTCCGGGTTTCATTTTTAAATTTCATTTTGTGCCGAGCGCCGAATTTCCGAATTTTATCTCCCCCCCATTTCTTTCTCCCCGCGCTCTTTGTTTTATTTTCTTTTATTCCCTTTCTCATTCCGTTCCTTCGGACGCTTTTCCGCTGTTCATTTTTATTCATTTTCGTGAATTTTGGGTCGTTTGCGCCTTTTTCCGCTGGCCCCGCCCCGCTCAGGTGCCCGAGGTGCTGCAGGAGGTCACGGTGGGCTCCGAAACCCCCCCGGGCACGCCCGAAGGTAGCGGCCCCAAATCGGCCCCAAATCAGCCCAAAATCAGCCCAAAATCCCCCCGAAAATGCCCCCGAAATCAGCCCAAAATCCCCCCGAAATCCCCCCGAAAATGCCCCCGAAATCAGCCCAAAATCCCCCCGAAATCCCCCCGAAAATGCCCCCGAAAATGCCCCCGAAATCAGCCCAAAATCCCCCCGAAAATGCCCCCGAAATCAGCCCAAAATCCCCCCGAAATCCCCCCCAAATCCTCTCCAAAATCCCCCCAAAATGCCCCCGAAATCCCCCCCAAATCCTCTTCAAAAACCCCTACAAAATGCCCCCGAAATCAGCCCAAAATCCCCCCGAAATCAGCCCAAAATCCCCCCCCAAATTTCCCCCTGAAATCCCCCCAAAATCCCCCCAATTTCTCCCCAAAATCCTCCCGATTCTCCCCAAAATCCGCCCAAAATCTCCCCAAATCTCCCCCTAAAATCCCCCCCAAAATCTCCCCAGTTTCTTCCCAAAATCCTCCCCAAAATCCTCCCGATTCTCCCCAAAATCTCCCCCAAATTCCCCTCCGAATTCCCTCAAAATCCCCCCTGAATTCCCCCCCAGACTCCCCCAAAAACCCCCCCGGTTTCTCCTCAAATTCTCCTCGGATCTCCCCAAAATCTCCCCCCCCCCCCAAATTCTCCAACATCCCCCCAATTGTCCCCAAAATCCCCCCCAAAATCCCCCCGGAAATCTCCCCAAAATGCCCCGAATTCCCCCCAAAATTCCCTTTAATTCTCCCCCAGATTCCCCCAAAATGCCCCGAATTCTCCCCAAAATTCCCTTTAATTCTCCCCCAGATTCCCCCAAAATCCCCCCGGAAATCTCCCCAAAATGCCCCGAATTCTCCCCAAAATCCCCCGAATTCCCCCCAAAATGCCCCGAATTCTCCCCAAAATCCCCCGAATTCCCCCCAAAATGCCCCGAATTCTCCCCAAAATGCCCCGAATTCTCCCCAAAATGCCCCGATCCTCCTCAAAATCCCCCCGGAAATCTCCCCAAAATCCCCCGAATTCTCCCCAAAATCCCCCGAATTCCCCCCAAAATGCCCCGAATTCTCCCCAAAATGCCCCGAATTCTCCCCAAAATCCCCCGAATTCTCCCCAAAATGCCCCGATCCTCCTCAAAATCCCCCCGGAAATCTCCCCAAAATCCCCCGAATTCTCCCCAAAATCCCCCGAATTCCCCCCAAAATCCCCCGAATTCCCCCCAAAATCCCCGAGTTTCCCACTGACCCCCCCGTCCCCTCCCCCAGGCGCCCCGGGCTGGGTCTGGGCGGGGCCGGGCCCGGACGAGGAGGAGGAAGAGGAGGAAGAGGAGGAAGAGCGGGCGCGACCCCTCCTGAGGCTCTGGGGGAGCTGGGGGGGCTCCTCGGGTGAGCGGCGGGGACCGAACTGGGGGGACTGGGATTGAACTGGGATTGAACTGGGGGGGACTGGGATTGAACTGGGATTGAACTGGGGGGACTGGGATTGAACTGGGATCAAACTGGGAGGGACTGGGATTGAACTGGGGGGGACTGGGATTGAACTGGGAGGGACTGGGATTGAACTGGGATTGAACTGGGGGGACTGGGATTGAACTGGGATTGAACTGGGGGGACTGGGATCGAACTGGGGGGGACTGGGATTGAACTGGGGGGGACTGGGATTGAACTGGGGGGGACTGGGATTGAACTGGGATTGAACTGGGGGGACTGGGATTGAACTGGGGGGGACTGGGATTGAACTGGGAGGGACTGGGATTGAACTGGGAGGGACTGGGATTGAACTGGGATTGAACTGGGGGGACTGGGATTGAACTGGGGGGGACTGGGATTGAACTGGGAGGGACTGGGATTGAACTGGGATTGAACTGGGGGGACTGGGATTGAACTGGGGGGGATTGGGATTGAACTGGGAGGGACTGGGATTGAACTGGGATTGAACTGGGGGGACTGGGATTGAACTGGGGGGACTGGGAGGGACTGGGACCAAACTGGGATAAACTGGGAAAGGGTTAAAGGGGGATTTGGGATTACTGGTTTATACTGGGAGGGACTGGGAGGGCCATGGATTAGGGGGTGAATGCAGCCCCTTTTTGGGGTGATTCCGTCCTTTTTTGGGGTGATTCCGTCCTTTTTGGGGTGATTCCGTCCTTTTTGGGGTGATTCCGTCCTTGTTGGGGTGAATCGACTCCCGTTCACGGCGATCACCAAACACCCTTTTCCTCCCATTTTTTCCCCCCTTTCTCCTCCATTTCTCCCCTTTTCATCCCATTTTTCCCTTTTTCCTCCCATTCACCCCCTTTTCCGCCCATTTCCCCCTGTTCCCTCCCCCATTTCCCCCCTTTCCTCCCGTTTTCCCCTTTTCCTTGTGTTTTCCCCTTTTTCCCCCAATTTCCCCCCATTTCCCCTTTCCCCCCCTTCTCCCCATTTTTCCCCCCTTCTTCCATATTCCCCCCATTTCCCTCCCCTTTTTTTCCCCATTTCTCCCCATTTCCCTCCTTCCCCCCGATTTTTCCCCATTATTTCCTCCCTTTTCTCCCCCATTCCCTCAATTTTCCCCCATTTCCCCATTCCCCCCCCATTTCCCCAAATGTCCCCTTTTCCTCCAATTCTTTCCCCATTTTTCCCCCCTTTTCTCCCCCATTCCCTCAATTTTTCCCCATTTTTCCCCTTTTCCTCCAATTCTTTCCCCATTTCCCCCTTTTCTCCCCCATTCCCTCAATTTTTCCCCATTTTTCCCCTTTTCCTCCAATTCTTTCCCCATCATTTCCCCCATTTCCCCCCTCCCCCCCCACAGACGACCCCTCCCCCCCGTCCCCCCCGCCCTCCCCCTCCTCCCGCGCCCCCTCCCCGCCCGCCCCGGCCCCGGCCCCGGCCCCGGCCCCGGCCCCGGTCCCGTCCCCGCCGCGCCCCGCCTGCCCCCAGTGCGGCAAATCCTTCACCTCGGGCTCCTCCCTGCGCCGCCACCTGCGCTCCTCGCACGGGGGCGGCGCCGCCGCGGGCGCACCTGGGCTCACCTTCACCTGCTGGCGCTGCCGCGCGCCCTTCCCGTGCGGGGCGGCGCTGCGGGAGCACCTGGGCACGCCCGGCTGCCAGCGCCGCCCGCACCGCTGCCGCTCCTGCCCCAAGCGCTTCGCCTCGGCGCGCTCGCTGCGCAAGCACCGCAGGACGCACCTGGACGGGGCGCCGCGCTGCCCGGACTGCGGCAAGACGCTCACGTCCGAGGCCTCGCTGGTCACGCACCGCCGCATCCACACCGGCGAGCGCCCGTTCGCCTGCCCCGAGTGCGGCATGGGCTTCATGGCCGCCAAGTCGCTGGGCAAGCACCGGCGGGCGCGGCACTCCGGCGGCTTCATCTGCTCCGAGTGCGGCCGGAGCCTCTCGTCGCACGCCGCGCTGGTGGCGCACCAGCGCATCCACACCGGGGAGCGCCCCTACGAGTGCCCCGACTGCGGCAAGGGCTTCGCGGCCGTCAAATCGCTCAGCAAGCACCGCAAAATCCACCGGGGCGCGGCGGCGGCGGCGGCGGCGGCGGCGGCGGCCGCGCCGTGCCCGGAGTGCGGGGCGGGGAACGGGCGCTGCCCGCACCGGCGCTGGGTCGGCGGGGACAGCCCCGAGCGGCTCCCGGGGCTTCCGCGGCTGCTCGGGGACAGCCCCGAGCGCGGGGCGGGGGTCCCGGCGCCCCCTTGGCCGCTCAGGGACAGCCCCGAGGGGGGCCCGGTGTCCCCACGGCTCCATGGGGACGGCCCCGAGTGTGGGGCGGGGGTCCCGGTGCCCCCTCGGCTGCTCTGGGACAGCCCCTCGGGGGTCACTGAGCCCCTTAGCGACGGCGCCTCGGGGGTCCCGGTGTCCCTGAAGCCCCTTCGGGACAGCCCCTCGGGGGTCCCGGTGTCCCTGCAGCCCCTCGGGCTCAGCCCCTCGGGGGTCCCGGTGCTCTCTCAACCCCTCGGGCACAGCCCCTCGGGGGTCCCGGGGGTCCCGGTTCCCCTGCAGCCCCTCGGGCTCAGTCCCTCGGGGGTCCCGGTGCTCTCGCAGCCCCTCGGGCTCAGCCCCTCGGGGGTCCCGGGGGTCCCGGTGCTCTCGCAGCCCCTCGGGCTCAGCCCCTCGGGGGTCCCGGTGCTCTCTCAACCCCTCGGGCACAGCCCCTCGGGGGTCCCGGGGGTCCCGGTTCCCCTGCAGCCCCTCGGGCTCAGCCCCTCGGGGGTCCCGGTGCTCTCGCAGCCCCTCGGGCTCAGCCCCTCGGGGGTCCCGGTGCTCTCTCAACCCCTCGGGCACAGCCCCTCGGGGGTCCCGGGGGTCCCGGTTCCCCTGCAGCCCCTCGGGCTCAGCCCCTCGGGGGTCCCGGTGCTCTCGCAGCCCCTCGGGCTCAGTCCCTCGGGGGTCCCGGTGCTCTCGCAGCCCCTCGGGCTCAGCCCCTCGGGGGTCCCGCGGCGGCGCCGCCCGGCCTGCGAGCAGTGCGGGAAGGCGTTCCGGGACGGGGCCGCGCTGCGGCGCCACTGGCGCGTCCACACCGGCGAGAAACCGTTCGGCTGCAGCGAGTGCGGGAAGAGCTTCCGCGCCAGCTCCAGCCTGGTCATCCACCGGCGCACGCACACCGGGGAGCGGCCGTACCCCTGCTCGGGCTGCCCCAAGAGCTTCGTGTCCCGCTCGTCGCTCATGAAGCACCTGCGGACTCACCTGCGCCGGGAGCCGCCGCCCTGAGCCCGAGGGAGAGCCCGGGGCCGGCCCCGCCGCGGGTTTGGGCGCTGAGCCTCGGGGATTTGGGCGCTGAGCCTCAGGACTGGAGGGATTTGGGTGCTGAGCCTCGGGGGTCGGTGAGATTTGGGTGCTGAGCCTCGGGAATTTGGGTGCTGAGCCCCGGGGATTGATGAACAAACTCTGGGTGCTGAGCCCCGGGGATTTGGGTGATGAGCCTCAGGACTGGGGGGATTTGGGTGCTGAGCCCCAAAATCAGGGGGATTTGGGTGCTGAGCCTCGGGGACTGATGGAAAATTTTGGGTGCCCACCTCAAGGATTTATGGAAAATTTTGGGTGCCCACCTCAGGGATTGATGGACAAAATTTTGGGTGCCCACCTCAAGGATCGATGAATGAAATTTTGGGTGCCCACCTCAAGGATTTATGGACAAATTTTGGGTGCCCACCTCAGGGACTGATGGACGAATTTTGGGTGCCCGTCCCAGGGCTGGAGATGCTCCTGTACACCCAAGAATTTAGAAGCTAAAAATGGGGTTTTTTAGCTTTTCACCACCAAAAATATTCCGATATCCGCAGTGGAGGTGCTGGAGCTGTGGGGGTCACTGTTCCCCCGGGGGTTTCTCCATCTGGATCACGTTTTTATGGATTGTCCCAAACCCGCATTTCCTTCCCCAATTCCCCCTGCTCCAAAATGAGGTGAAATAAAGTGGAATTGAGAATTTAGGAGAGCGGGGGTCATGGTTTGATGGCTCGGGGTTGGGGTGGGAATGTGGGACCCCCCCAGGACCCCATCCCGGGGGTCTCCAGGGTGAGGAGGGTGGAATTGGGATGAAATTCTCACATTTTGGTAATGCCGAGCCCCGTTTTCCCCGGGATAAACGCCAAAAATGGGCGGGGGGGGCTCCCTCCGGATGTGCCCAAAATTGGGCTGGCAGCGGTGGGATTCGAACCCACGCCCCCGCAGGGACTGGAGCCTTAATCCAGCGCCTTGGACCGCTCGGCCACGCTACCCCTGGAGAAACCCCGTATATCGGGGAAAACCCCCAATATCGAAGAAAACCCCAAAAGTCGGGCAAAACCCCCAAAATCGGGCAAAAAACCCCAAAATCGGGCAAAAACCCCCAAATCGGGCAAATCCCGCAAATTCATCAATCGAGGGAGGGGTGGCAGAGGGGAAGGGTCCCCCCGGTGCTGCTCGGCCCCCGCCGAACCCCGTGATTTGGGATGTTGTGAACAGGAATCAATTAACGGAATCAATTAACAGAATCAATTAACGGAATTACGGGAATCCGCCCCATTCCAGCGCCCCGGGGCGGGCGTCCCTGCCCATGGAGGGGGGGTCCCGTTCCCCTCAGACCCCTCGATGGATCCGAGGATTTAAATCCCCGCGGTTTTACCTCAAAACAGCCGGGAAAAGGAAAACCCGCGCTCCGGAGGGGTTTAAATCCCCGCGGTTTTACCTCAAAACAGCCGGGAAAAGGAAGCTAAACCGCTCCGGTTTTGCAGGGTTTATTACCGGGGGGGGATGTCGGGGTCACCCCAGGGGGACAGGGGACACCCCTTGTCCCGCTGTCCCCATTTCCAGTGTCCCCATGTCCCGGTGTCCCCATGTCCCAATGTCCCCATACCAGTGTCCCCATTCCCAGTGTCCCCATCCCCAGTGTCCCCATCCCCAGTGTCCCCATTTACAGTGCCCCCATGTCCCAGTGTCCCCATCCCAGTGCCCCCATTTCCAGTGTCCCCATGTCCCAGTGTCCGTCCTGCTCTGTCCCAGTGTCCCCGTGTCCCAATGTCCTCATGTCCCAGTGTCCCCATCTCAGTGTCCCCATCTCAGTGTCCCCGTGTCCCAGTGTCCCCATGTCCAGCTGGAGGTCGGGGTCCCCTCCAGCCCCCTGAGCTCTCTCTCCATTTCTGGGCAGAATTCCTCGAATTTCAGGGTCACTGCACGCGGGAGGGGGAGTCCAGCTCCCCCAGAACCAGAACCAGGACATGACCCAGAACCAGGACAAGATCCAGAACCAGAACCAGAGCCAGAACCAACACCAGGACCAGAGCCAGGACCAGAAACAGGACCAGCCACGATCTCCTGGGAGGGGGTCTCCATGGAGGTGTTTTTGAATCACTGAACAATGGAAATCTCCCCCAGCCCCAACGAGAACCATGGTCTGATGCTCTCCATGGAGGTGTTTTTGAATCACTGAACAATGGAAATCTCCCCCAGCCCCAACGAGAACCATGGTCTGATGCTCTCCATGGAGGTGTTTTTGAATCACTGAACAATGGAAATCTCCCCCAGCCCCAACGAGAACCATGGCCTGATGCTCTCCATGGAGGTGTTTTTGAATCACTGAACAATGGAAATCTCCCCCAGCCCCAACGAGAACCATGGCCTGATGCTCTCCATGGAGGTGTTTTCGGGCTCACTGGACGATGGAGATCTCCCCCAGCTCCACCCAGAACCAGGGCCTCACCTCCTCCCCTCCGAAGGCCGCCGTGGGGAAGGCGAAGAGCGGCCGGGCCGGGCTGGGCCCATCGCCGTCGAAGAAGGCCACGCGGCCGCCCTCGTAGTCCAGGGCCACGCGCAGGCGGCGCGGGCAGCGGCCGGGCAGCGGCGTGGGCGGCTCGGTCAGCGCCCGGCACAGGCCGCCCCAGCGCTGCAGGGCCCAGACCCCGCGCTCGGGGCCGAAGGCCGGGCCCTGGCGCGGCACCGAGGCCCGGCTGACGCCCGCGGCGCAGAAGGGACCCCCGGCCACGGCCACGGTCCAGGTGTGGCGGCCGCGGGTGAAGCCGGGCAGGCCGAGGGCGCACGGGGAGCACGAGAAGCGGTCGGGGCCTGGCTCGGGGTCGGGGCCGCCGTAGGCCCAGCGGGCGGAGAGCGAGTCCGGGGAGAGGACGAGGCGAGGGTGGGAGGTGAGGGGGTCCAGGGTGACCGGGGCTGGGGGGTTGAGGGGGAAATAATGGGGGGGAAATAATGGGGGGAAAGATGGGGGGAATGGTGGGGAAAATAAAGAGGGGAAGATGGGGGAAAAGAGGGCGGAAATGGGGGGGAAATAGGGAAAATGGAGGGGGGAAAAAGGAGGGAAAATAATGGGGGGGGGAAATAATGGGGGAGATATGGGGGGGAAAATGGGGGGAATGGTGGGGAAAATAAACAGGGGAAAATGGGGGAAAAGAGGGCGGAAATGGGGCAGGAATGGGGGGGAATAGGGAAAATGGAGGGGGGAAATAGGGGGGAAAATAATGGGGGGGGAATAATGGGGGGAAAATAATGGGGGGGATATGGGGGAAAAATGGGGGGAATGGTGGGGAAAATAAAGAGGGGAAGATGGGGGAAAAGAGGGCGGAAATGGGGGGGAAATAGGGAAAATGGAGGGGGGAAAAAGGAGGGAAAATAATGGGGGGAAAATAATGGGGGGGAAATAATGGGGGGGATACGGGGGAAAAATGGGGGAATGGTGGGGGAAAATAAACGGGGAAAATGGGGGAAAAGAGGGCGGAAATGGGGTAGAAATGGGGGGGGGAATAGGGAAAATGGAGGGGGGAAATAGGGGGGAAAATGAAGGGGAAAATGGGGGAAATGGGGGGAAAATAATGGGGGGGAAAATGAAGGGGAAAATAATGGGGAAATAATGGGGGGGAAATAGAGGGGGGGATAGGGGTAAATGGGGTGGAAATAATGGGGGAAATGGGGGGGAAATTTGAGGAGGAAATGGGGAAATATGGGGCAAAAATAGGGGGGAATTGGGGAGGGAATAGGAGAAAATGGGGGGAATGGGGGGAGAAATGGGGGAGATATAGGGGGAAATAGGGGGGACATGGGGAAAATATGGGGGGGAGATTTGGGGAAAAATTGGGGAGAAATGGGGGGAAATGGGGGAGAGAAATGGGGGAAAATGGGGAGGAAAAAAGGGGGGGAAATGGGGAAAGGGGGAGGAGGGAAAGGGGAAAAAAGAGGAGAAAAAAGGGAAAGGAGGGGAGAAAAAAGGGAGCAGAAATGACAGGAAAAGGAGAGGAAAATGGGGGGAAAAGAGGGGAAAAGGGGATAAAAAAGGTGAAAAGTGCCAATTTCTGCCCCTCTCCATGCGCCTTTCCCACAGGGACTCACCCACTTGCTCCTCGTCTTTCTCTAAAATGACAGAATTGGTAAAAAATCCTGGAATGGAGCAGAGGTGGGGAGGGAGGGAGGGGAGAACACTCACGGTGCTCCTCGAGGCACCACCCTGCAGGAAACCAGAAAAAATCAGAAATAATGGCAGTGAGGGGTGAGAAAACAGGGCGAAAAAGTGAAAAAAAAAAAAAAAGGTAAAATTAAAAAATTAAAATAATGGCACTGAGAGGTGATAAAACAGGATGGGGAAAGTAAAATGGAATAAAAAAATGAAATTAAAATGAAAAAAAAAAGAAAAAAAATTGATGTAAAATTAGTAATAATTAGTATAGTAATAGTAATAAATCGTAATATTAAACAGTAATGTTAATAGTAATAAATTAGTATAAAATTAGTAATAATTAGTATAATAATAATAATGAATAGTAATATTAACTAGTAATATTAACAGGAATTAATTAGTATAAAATGAGTAATAAATTAGTATAGAAATAGTAATAAATAGTAATATCAAATGGTAATGTTAATAGTAATGAATTAGCATTAAAAATAAAATGAAAAAATAGAAATAGAAATAAAATATAAAGGAAATAAAACAGAATAAACCAGAACCAAACCAGCCCCGGGCCTGGGCACTCACAGATCCTCATTCGGGATTCCTCTGAAAGGAGAAAATTAATTGGGATTAATGAAGAGATTAAGGATGAAAACAGTTGCTTGAAATTAATTTTAAAAATCAATTTTTGCAGCCGAGGAAACAGAAGAGTTCCCCCCCCCAGGACTCACCGAGCTCCGCGCTCAGCTCCGCTGGAAAAGGAGGAAAAATGAGAATTTCCATGATTGGGAGGAACCCCATTAACAGAATTCCCATTCCTCCAGAATTCCAATTTCTCCAGAACTCCATTGCCAGAATTCCCATTTCTCCCGAATTCCCATTTCTCCAGAATTCCATTTCCAGAATTCCCATTTCTCCCGAATTCCCATTTTTCCAGAATTCCCATTTCCAGAATTCCCATTTCTCCCGAATTCCCATTCCTCCAGAATTCCCATTTTTCCAGAATTCCCATTCCTCCCGAATTCCCATTTCTCCCGGATTCTCCTTTTTGGGCACTCACCGATCTGCCTGTCCCGTTGTTCTGGGGGAAATCGGGCAAAATCCAGGGTAACGTTATCGAAATGTTATCACAAAGCACAGATAAATGAAATGTTTGTCCGTATGTAAAATATCTACACATTTAACATTATATCCATAATCAAATTTTAGAATCAATAACGTCTTTGACTGGATAATACATTAAAATATAATAAAATACAATGTTTAACATATTTAAATGTATGATACATTTTAAAGGAGAATTATTTAAATACATAATATAGTAAACCAGTAGAATATGGAAAGTGCAGCAATATCTACATAAAATTTAGAAAATATGAAATATAATTATATGCAATATTTTATGTCTGTTATAAATCTATTATGTAATATATATGTTCTATGTATTACATATATAATATAGTTTTATATATGATTAACTAATTATATATAATTATTTTATTTATATTGATATTACATATTATATATTATATATTTCATATTACATACTATATATTACATATTACATATCATATATTATGTGTTATATATTATATATTATATATTATATATTATATATTATATATTATATATTATATATTATATATTATATATTATATATTATATATTATATATTATATTTAATTGTAATCCATTATAGTTACATATAATACTTAGTATATATAATATATACAATTAATCAACATAATATGTAGTATATTTCTACATTATATATAATATATCCAAACCTTGCATATATATATATATATAAATATATATATGCAAAATCTGTTATTTTTCTATTTTACTAAAATATATTAATATATATTTTAAAATATATATAAATAGAAAACATGCTAATTTCTAAACCAGAAAAAGAACAGATTTTATATTTATGAGCCACAAAACCACGACTGCTGGAACACAGCAATGACATTATTATTTATAATTGATATCGTTATAATTTACGTGATTAGTAATGAAGATTTATGTTGTTAACAATAGCTTAAATCTGCTCTGATCCTTTTCCCTCACCCAGCGCCTCCGAGAGCTCCGCTTTGAGGAGAAAAACCCAAAACTGCTCAGTTCCGAGGGCTCCGTGGCCAGAACGGGCCCAGAGCCCCAAATTCCTGGGGTCGGGGGGGGAAAGGGCTCACGCACCCGTCCGGGCGTCCCGGGCTCCTGAAATGGGGAAAAAAGGGAGAAAATCCCGATTATTCCGATTATAATGGGGGAAAAGGGAGAAAATCCCGATTATTCTGATTATAATGGGGAAAAAGGGAGAAAATCCCGATTATTCTGATTATAATGGGGGAAAAGGGAGAAAATCCCGATTATTCTGATTATAATGGGGAAAAAAGGAGAAAATCCTGATTATTCCGATTATAATGGGGAAAAGGACAAAATCCCGATTATTCTGATTATAATGGGGGAAAAGGGGGACAAAATCCCGATTATTCTGATTATAATGGGGAGAAAGGACAAAATCCCGATTATTCTGATTATAATGGGGGAAAAAGGGACAAAATCCCGATTATTCTGATTATAATGGGATAAAAAGGACAAAATCCCGATTATTCTGATTATAATGGGGAGAAAGGACAAAATCCCGATTATTCCGATTATAATGGGGGAAAAGGGAGAAAATCCCGATTATTCTGATTATAATGGGGAAAAAGGGAGAAAATCCCGATTATTCTGATTATAATGGGGGAAAAGGGAGAAAATCCCGATTATTCTGATTATAATGGGGAAAAAAGGAGAAAATCCTGATTATTCCGATTATAATGGGGAAAAGGACAAAATCCCGATTATTCTGATTATAATGGGGGAAAAGGGGGACAAAATCCCGATTATTCTGATTATAATGGGGAGAAAGGACAAAATCCCGATTATTCTGATTATAATGGGGGAAAAAGGGACAAAATCCCGATTATTCTGATTATAATGGGATAAAAAGGACAAAATCCCGATTATTCTGATTATAATGGGGAGAAAGGACAAAATCCCGATTATTCCGATTATAATGGGATAAAAAGGAGAAAATCCCGATTATTCTGATTATAATGGGGAGAAAGGACAAAATCCCGATTATTCTGATTATAATGGGATAAAAAGGACAAAATCCCGATTATTCTGATTATAATGGGATAAAAAGGACAAAATCCCGATTATTCTGATTATAATGGGGGAAAAAGGAGAAAATCCCGATTATTCCGATTATAATGGGGGAAAAAGGAGAAAATCCCGATTATTCTGATTATAATGGGGGAAAAGGAGAAAATCCCGATTATTCTGATTATAATGGGGGAAAAAGGGAGAAAATCCCGATTATTCCGATTATAATGGGGGAAAAAGGAGAAAATCCCGATTATTCCGATTTCCGCAGGAAAACCTTCCCCGTTCCGGGGAAATCGGGGCCAGAAGCCAAACCCCTCACGTTGCACACCCCGCTGATTTCCTTTGTTCCCGGGAAATGAGGGGATGATCCTCTGAGCCAAATCTCACATTTTTATCAGAAACCCCGAGCTTTGAGTGAAAACGGCGAATTTTTAAATCCCAGCCCCAAATTTTAGCTGAAAATCCCAATTTTTGAATCGAAATCCCAGATTTAAATCCTCCCCCACCCCGGAATTTGGGCAAATTTTGGAATTCTGGACTCACCCAGCGCCGCCCTGAGCTCCTCTGGAAACCAAAGGGAAATTTGGGGTTAATTTGGGGTTAATTTGGGGTTAATTTGGGGGAAATTTGGGGTAAATTTGGGGGATTTTTCCTTCAGCTCCACCCCAGAAATGGGAACTGAACCCACCAAGGTTTTTGTCGACTTCCCCTGGAAAGAGGGAAGGAAAAAACAAAGTTAGAATCATTTAAAATAATTTAAAACAATGCAAAATAATTTAAAAAAATTTAAAATTACCTGTGAGGTTTTATTATTATTATTATTATTATTATTATTATTATTATTATTATTATTATTATTATCATCATTATTATTATTATTATTATTATTATTATTATTAATTATGATAATTACAATTATGACTACGTTTAATTTAATTTTTAATTTTAATTTTAGACTATTATTATTATACTTTAATTTTAATTTTAATTTTTATTTTACTTTTGCTTTTTTAATTTTTATTTTTATTTTCATTATTATCATTAAGTTTGGTTTCTGGCCATGAAAAAAACCTCGGAAAATGCTCCAAAAAATGTGGGTTTTTTTTTTAATAGATTAAAAAGGAAAATTTTACAGTTCCTTACCAGCTTCTTCCTTTATTTTACCTGGAAAGACACAAAAATCGGGAATTTCCATGGGGTTGGGGATTTTTGGGGAATTTTCCTTCATTTATTGCACCCAATTCTGGGGGAAACGGCCCCAAAGATCAGCAGCAAAATGGGGGAAAAAAGGGAGAATTTGGGGCTGGGGAAGGAGGGAAGGGCTCACCCGGGGCTGCTGCTTCCTCCTCCTCCTCCTCCTCCTCCTCCTCCTCTTCCTCCTTCTCTTCCTCCTCTTCCTCTTTTTCCTCTTTTTCCTCTTTTTCCTCTTTTTCTCCTTCCTCTCCCTCTATTTCCTCCATTTCCTGTTTTTCCTCTTCTTCTTCTTCTTCCTCTTCTTCCTCTATTTCCTCTTCCTCTTCCTCCTCTTCCTCCTCTTCCTCCTCCTCTTCCTCCTCCTCCTCCTCCTCTTCCTCCTCCTCCTCCTCTTCCTCCTCTTCCTCCATTTCCTCAGGGGATTCATCTGAAAAGAGCCAAAATCCAGGGAATTTTGGGGGTTAGGAATTAAATTAAATTAAATTAAATTAAATTAAATTAAATTTTGTAAAATTCCATTAAATCCCATAAAATTCTGAAAAAACTCCCCGAGTTTTGGGAAATCCCATAAAATCCCGTAAAATAATTCCATAAAATCCCGCAAAATCCCGTAAAATCCCGTAAAATAATTCCACAAAATCCCGTAAAATCCTGTAAAATAATTCCATAAAATCCCACAAAATCCCGTAAAATCCTGTAAAATAATTCCACAAAATCCCGTAAAATCCTGATAAATGCTCCTGATAAATGCTCCTGATAAATGATCCTGTAAAATCCCATAAAGTTGAGGAAAATTCGGTGAAATTCCCCAATTTCAGAGCCCCCCCACGCACCAACGTCCCCGTCCTTCTGTGCCTCTGCAAAAAAACACAGGAGAAAAAGGTGAAATTCCCAAATTCCCCAAATTCCCAAATTCCCAAATCCCCAAATTTCCCAAATTCCCAAATTCCCAAATTCCCAAATTCCCCAAATTCCCCAAATTTCCCAAATTCCCAAATTCCCAAATTTCCCCAAATTCCCCCAAATTCCCCACATTTCCCTGCCCCGGCCCCGTTTTTTTCCCAACCTGAATTCTGGGAAAAGCCCAAAAATGCCCCAAATCCTTTTGGGAAGCAGAACAAAACCTCTCACCCAGCTCCTCCCTCAGCTCGCCTGAAAAAGAGGAAAATTCAATTTTCGATTATTCAGTTGTTCAATTCTTGTGAACTCAATTCATGATTCAATTCAATTCAATTCGATTCGATTCAATTCAATTCAATTCAATTCAATTCAATTCAATTCATGATTCAATTCAATTCAATTCAATTCAATTCGATTCGATTCAATTCGATTCAATTCAATTCAATTCAATTCAATTCAATTCAATTCAATTCAATTCAATTCAATTATTTTGGATTCCAGGTTTCCTTTCCCAAGGGAATTCATAAAAATTAAAATAAAAATAAAATAAAAATAAATTAGTGAAAACAAAAACAAAAGTAAAATTAATAAAAATAAAATTAATAAAAATAAAAATAAAAATACAATAAAAATAAATTATTAAAAACAAAAACAAAAAAATTAATAAAAATAAAAATAAGAATAAAAATAAAACTAAGAATAAAAGAAAAATAAATTATTAAACAAAATCCCAAAATTAAAATTAATAAAAATAAAATTAATAAATAAAAAAATTAAAAATAAAAAATAATAAAAATAAAAAAAAAAAAAAGAATAAAAATAAAACTAAGAATAAATGAAGAATAAATTATTAAAAACAAAACCAAAATTAAAATTAATAAAAATAAAATTAATACATAAAAATAATAAAAATAAAAATAAAAATAAAAATAAAAATAAGAATAAAAATAAAACTAAAAGAAAAATAAATTATCAAAAACAAAACCAAAAATAAAATTAATAAAAATAAAATTAATAAAAATAATAAGAAAATAAAAATAAAAATAAAAATAAAAATAAAAATAAAAATAAAAATAAAAATAAAAATAAAAATGATTTACAATCCCCTGAGCCGGGCAGATACTTTGTCCCTCTAAATTCCCATTTTTTAACCATAATTTAACGAATTTTGGGATTTTTGGGGCAGAATCCCGAGCCCGGGCGGCAGCGGCGACTCCGCGATGGCGAATTCCCAAATTCCCGGGGATTGGCCCCAAATGCAGCGGCACTCACGGATCACAGCGTCCTGATCTCCTGGAATAAAGGGAGCAAAAATGGGCTAAAACCCCGATTTCCTGAAATTCCTCTGAAAGTTCGATCAGAAATCAGTTACAGCCCCTCACTCCAAAACCTCCGAAAATCCGATCAGAAATCAGTTACAGCCCCTCAATCCAAAAATCCGATAATAAATCAGTTACAGCCCCTCACTCCAAAACCTCCGAAAATAAATCAGTTACAGCCCCTTCACTCCAAAAATCCGATAATAAATCAGTTACAGCCCCTCACTCCAAAACCTCCAAAAGTTCGATAATAAATCAGTTACAGCCCCTCACTCCAAAAACCTCCAAAAATCCGATAATAAATCAGTTACAGCCCCTCACTCCAAAACCTCCGAAAATCCGATCAGAAATCAGTTACAGCCCCTCAATCCAAAACCTCCAAAAATCCGATAATAAATCAGTTACAGCCCCTCACTCCAAAAATCCGATAATAAATCAGTTACAGCCCCTCACTCCAAAACCTCCGAAAATCCGATAATAAATCAGTTACAGCCCCTCAATCCAAAAATCCGATAATAAATCAGTTACAGCCCCTTCACTCCAAAACCTCCAAAAATCCGATCAGAAATCAGTTACAGCCCCTCACTCCAAAACCTCCAAAAATCCGATAATAAATCAGTTACAGCCCCTCAATCCAAAAATCCGATAATAAATCAGTTACAGCCCCTCACTCCAAAACCTCCATTTTCTTGTCTTAATTCAGGTTAATTTAATTTCAATTCAGGATAATTTAATTTCAATTCAGGATAATTTAATTGTTAAATTTAGGATAATTTAATTGTTAAATTTAGGATAATTTAATTTTAATTCAGGATATTTTGATTTTTGAATTCAGGATATTTCAATTTTTTAATTCAGGATATTTCGATTTTTGAGTTCAGGATATTTTCATTTTTGAATTCAGGATATTTCAATTTTTGAATTCAGGATAATTTCATTTTTAAATTCAGGATATTTTCATTTTTGAATTCAGGATATTTTCATTTTTGAATTCAGGATATTTTCATTTTGAATTCAGGATATTTTGATTTTTGAATTCAGGATATTTTGATTTTGAATTCCGGATATTTCAATTTTTGAATTCAGGATATTTTGATTTTTGAATTCAGGATATTTTAATTTTTGAATTCCGGATATTTTGATTTTAAATTCAGGATATTTTCATTTTGAATTCAGGTGAATTTTGTGTTTAGAACGGGGCAGTTTGGGGCCCAAACAGGGGCGTTAATTGTTCATTCCCAATTAATGAAATCAGACCAATCAGGCAATTCCCAACGGAACGGGGCAATTTTGGGGGGCGCTGATTGTCAGGTAATAACAGCTAATAATTAATAATAATAATTAATAATTAAATAATGAACCAGGCAATTCCCAACGGAACGGGGCAATTTTGGGGGTGTTAATTGTCAGGTAATAATAGCTAATAATTAATAATAATAATTAATAATTAAATAATGAACCAGGCAATTCCCAACGGAACGGGGCAATTTTGGGGGTGTTAATTGTCAGGTAATAATAGCTAATAATTAATAATAATAATTAATAATAATAATTAATAATTAAATAATGAATCAGGCAATTTTGGGCACAGGATTCCCCTTTTAGGAACTCACTCGCTGCCGATTCCTTCTCCTCTGCAAGAAAATGAAATTAGTGCCTCATTAGCAGCGTGAATTCATTAATTACCAGCACTCAGTATTATTTCCCATGAGCACAACATTATTTTCATTTTTCCCATTTTTCCCATTTTTCCTCCAAGGTTTCCCTCCCACCTCCAGGAATGTTTTGTATTTTCCCCCCATTTTCCCCCAAATTCCCTTTTAATTAAGATTTCTCTGCAATTAATTAATTAATTGGGACTCACCCAGCAGCTCCTTCAGGCGCCCTGGGGGGAGCAGAGGGAAATTAATTAAAGGATTAAAAATTAAAATATTAAAATATTAAAAAACCCCCGAATTTATTGATATAATTCAATATGTGGAGGGTTTTAGTCAGCGCTGGTTTAGAAATAAAATAAATCGGTTTTGTTGTTACAGAATAGAAATAAAAATAGAAATCATAGGTAATCTAAAATATAAATATAAAATATCAATAACCCAAATAATTGAAATGTAAGTATAAAGTATAAAAGTATCTGCACACATACATAAATATAAATATTTGTATAAATATAAATATAAATATTTGTATAAATATAAATATAAATATAAATATAAATATAAATATAAATATAAATATAAATATAAATGTAAATGTAGATATAAATATAAATATAAATATAAATATAAATATAAATATAAATATAAATATAAATATAAATATAAATATAAATGTGGGAAAAATAAAAATAACACATAGATATAAATTAGATTTCGATACAAACTTAAATTTAAAGATAAATATCCGACTTACTGATCTCAGCTTCGTTTTCCCCTAAAGAAATAAAAAGATTCAAATGAATAATAATTTTAAACCGCCTAAAATTCAATCTTTTTTTTTAAATCCTGAGGGAATTAGAATTAACTACTGGAAAATAAATTACCATAAATAATTAATTTTTTTAAATCTAGAAAATAATCAAAATAATTTTCCTTCTGCTTCCCTCATCCCTAAAAATCAAAAAAATCCTAAAAATCCAAAAAATCCTAAAAAAATCCTAAAAATCCAAAAAATCCTAAAAAAATCCTAAAAATAAAAAAAAAATCCAAAAAATCCAAAAAATCAAAAGAACCCAAAAAATCCAAAAAATCCAAAAAATCCAAAAAATCCCAAAATCCCAAAAAATCCCAAAAACCCAAACCCTCCAGGAGCTGCTCCTGAGTACTCACGGATCTGCGTGTCCCGGGCCTCTGGATTAAAACAACATTTGTAATTATTAATTCAAATTATCATTATTTGTAATTGTTAGTTTAAATTATCATTATTTATAATTATAATCATAGCTATATTTTAAATTATTCTTATATTACGGTTATAATTAATTACAATTATTCCCTAATAGTAGCAGTTGATATTTGTCATGCCCTGCATTATCTCAGGTTTTCACAACATTATTATTATTATTATTATTATTATTATTATTATTATTATTATTATTATTATTATTATTATTATTATTATTATTATTATTATTATTATTAAATATTTCGTGTTTATTTCAGATTTTGCCCCTCTGAACCAAACCAAAACCCGAATTTTGCCCCCCAAACCTCCCCGATTTTGGTGGAAAAGGCCCCAAAAAAGGAGAGAAATTCCTCACCCAGCTCGGCCTCGCGCTGCTCTGGGGGGAGAAAGGGGAAAAATGGGGAAAAATGGGGAAAAATGGGGAAAATGGGGAAAAATGGGGAAAAAATGGAATTTCAGGGTTGGGATCAAAGGGGAATTTTTGGGGAATTGGTGGAAATTGTTCCAGCCTGGAATGGGAAATTGGGGCACTTACGGAGCTTTTTACTGAGGAGCTCTGGAAACGGGAAAAGAGGAAATGGATGGGATGGAAAAGAACAGAAACAGAAATAATAGAAATAATAGAAATAAGAGAAATAAGAGAAATAATAGAAATAGAAATAGAAATAGAAATAGAAATAGAAATAGAAATAGAAATAGAACAGAAATAGAATAAAAATAGAAATAGAAATACAGGTAGAAATCAAAATAAGAGTAAAAAGAAATAAAAATAGAAATAAAATAAAATAAAAACGAAATTAAAAATTCAATCAAGCCCAAAGCAATGAACGAGCACTGGATAAATTCATGCTCCAAATAAAGAATTAAAAATAAATAAAACTCAAGCCACAAAAGCCCCAATGTTCCCCAATTCCCCCAGCAGGAGCAGCCCCAATCCCCCCAATGTTCCCCAATCCCCCCAATGTTCCCCAATGTTCCCCAATGTTCCCCAATGTTCCCCAATGTTCCCCAATGTTCCCCAATCCCCCCAATGTTCCCCAATGTCCCCAATGTTCCCCAATGTTCCCCAATGTTCCCCAATGTTCCCCAATCCCCCCAATGTTCCCCAATGTTCCCCAATGTCCCCCAATGTTCCCCAATCCCCCCAATGTTCCCCAATCCCCCCAATGTTCCCCAATGTTCCCCAATGTTCCCCAATGTTCCCCAATCCCCCCAATGTTCCCCAATGTTCCCCAATGTTCCCCAATGTTCCCCAATGTTCCCCAATCCCCCCAATCCCCCCAATGTTCCCCAATCCCCCCAATGTTCCCCAATGTCCCCAATGTTCCCCAATGTTCCCCAATGTTCCCCAATGTTCCCCAATCCCCCCAATGTTCCCCCAATGTTCCCCAATCCCCCCAATGTTCCCCAATGTTCCCCAATGTTCCCCAATGTTCCCCAATCTCCCCAATGTTCCCCAATGTTCCCCAATGTTCCCCAATCCCCCCAATGTTCCCCAATCCCCCCAATCCCCCCAATGTTCCCCAATCCCCCCAATGTTCCCCAATGTTCCCCAATCCCCCCAATGCCCCCAATCCCCCCAATGTTCCCCAATGTTCCCCAATCCCCCCAATCCCCCCAATGTTCCCCAATGTTCCCCAATGTCCCCCAATGTTCCCCAATCCCCCCAATGTTCCCCAATGTTCCCCAATCCCCCCAATGTTCCCCAATGTTCCCCAATCCCCCCAATCCCCCCAATGTTCCCCAATCCCCCCAATGTTCCCCAATCCCCCCAATCTCCCCAATGTTCCCCAATGTCCCCCAATCCCCCCAATCCCCCCAATGTTCCCCAATGTCCCCAATCCCCCCAATGTTCCCCAATGTTCCCCAATGTCCCCAATGTCCCCCAATCCCCCCAATCTCCCCAATGTCCCCCAATGTCCCCAATCCCCCCAAAGTTCCCACTGTCCCCATCCCCATCGTTCCCCTTGGGCTCCGCTCACCCACATCCGCCGTGAGCTCCCCTGCCAAGGGACAATTCCGGTTCGGCCCCGATTCCATTGCCGGAGCCGGGGCCGTTCGGGGCAGGAGGGCGGAACTCACCGATCTGCGTGTGCCGCTGCCCTGCCCGCCGCCGTGCGGTCGTTAATCACTCATTATTCATTATTCATTATTCATTCATTGTTCATTCATTATTCATTCTTCATTCATGAATGAACCAGGGTTCATTCACGGGGCGCGGGGGGCGGCACTCACCGAGCTCCACCGTGAAGATCCCTGGAACCCAAAGCGCCGCCAATTCCCCAGATCGGGGCCGATCCTTCATTTGCCATTTTCCCTTTTTTCCCCTTCTATTCCCATTTCTTCCCCTTTTATTCCCCTTTATTCCCATTTCTTCCCCTTCTATTCCCATTCCTTCCCCTTTTATTCCCCTTTATTCCCATTTCTTCCCCTTTTATTCCCATTTCTTCCCCTTTTATTCCCTTTTTTCCCCTTTTATTCCCCTTTATTCCCATTTCTTCCCCTTTTATTCCCTTTTTTCCCCTTTTATTCCCATTTCTTCCCCTTTTTTCCCTTTTCCCCCCCATTTTTCCCTTTTTTTCCCTTTTATTCCCATTTCTTCCCCTTTTATTCCCTTTTTTTCCCCTTTCCATCCCATTTCTTCCCCTTTTTTTCCCTTTTTCTCCCCTTTTATTCCCATTTCTTCCCCTTTTATTCCCATTTCTTCCCATTTTATTCCCTTTTATTCCCATTTCTTCCCCTTTTTTTCCCATTTCTCCCCCTTTTTTCCCTTTTTTTCCCTTTTTTCCCTTTTTTTTCTCCCAATTTTTCCCTTTTTTTTTCCATTTTTCCCCATTTTCCCCTTTTTTCCCTTTTTCCCCATTTCTTCCCCTTTTTCCTCCTTTTTTTTCCATTTTTCCATTTTTTCCCTTTTTCCCCTTTTCTTCCCCTTTTTTCCCCCATTTTTCCCTCTTTTTCCCCCATTTTTCCCCTTTTTTCCCTTTTTTATCCCCATTTTCCCCCCTTTTTTAACTTTTTCCCCATTTTTCCCTTTTTTCCCCATTTTTCCCCTTTTTTCCCTTTTTCCCCATTTCTTCCCCTTTTTTCCCTTTTTTCCCCCATTTTTCCCCCATTTTTCCCCTTTTTCCCCATTTCTTCCCCTTTTTTCCCTTTTTTCCCCCATTTTCCCCCCATTTTTCCCCTTTTTCCCCATTTCTTCCCCTTTTTCCCCTTTTTTTCCCATTTTTTTCCCCATTTTCCCCTTTTTCCCCTTTTTTTCCCCCTTTTTCCCCAAATTCAGGCTCAGCCCCCCCAGCCCTGAAATCCCGGGCAATTTTCCCCCCAAATTCTGCGAAATTTGGGATTCCCCCCCCCCCCCAAGTTCCGTGAAATTTGGATTTTTTTCCCCAAAATTCCATGAAATTCAGGGATTTTTTTTCCCCCAAATTTTTTAAAAAATTCTGGGAAAAATTTGGATTTTTTTTTTCCCCAAACCCTGTGGAATTCAGGGATTTTGCCCCCAAACTCTCTGAAATTCGAGGATTTTGCCCCAAATTCTCTGAAATTCGAGGATTTTGCCCCAAATTCTCTGAAATTCGAGGATTTTGCCCCAAATTCTCTGAAATTCCAGGATTTTGCCCCAAATCCCAGGGTTTCCCCCCCGTTCCTGGGGCACTCACGGATGGTGGCGTCGCATTTGGCTGAGGGGAAAAAAATAAAATCAAAATTTAAAATCAAAATGAGAATTCAGATAAAAAAATAAATAAAAATAAAAACAACAACAAGAATTGGAATTTTGGCTCCTTTTCCCCCGTTTTGCCCTGAACTCACCCAGCTCTGCTCGGAGCTTCCCTAAAAACAGAAATAAAGGGAATAAATTGCAATTACAGAATTCAGTCCGATCAAAAATTAAATGTAAATATCAACAGAATCGATTTTTATAGAATCAATTTTTATAGAATCAATTTTTATACAATCAATTTTTATAAAATCAATTTTTATATTATCAATTTTTATACAATCAATTTTTATACAATCAATTTTTTACAATATATTCAATTTTTCACAACATTTTCATAAATATTCACTAAGAAGGAATATATTAAATTTTAAGTGTGGATAGAATGAATTTTAATAATTAATGTGTGCATATAATGAATTTTAATAATTAATCTGGTCGAAGTATTATTGATACAGCCACAATAATAATTTTAAAGATTGTGATTTTAATAGAATTAAAATTATTATTTATATATTTATAAGTATATATTATTATATATATTTATATGTATTTTATATATAATTACATATTATTATTATTATTATATTATTTATAATTTTATAGAATTTTATAAATTATAAAATGAGGAGGAATTGGGGCTGGGCAGCGGCAGGAGAGGAAATTCTGGGGAATTTTGGGGAATTTTGGGGGATTTGGGGGGATTTTGGGGAATTTTGGGGAATTTGGGGGGATTTTGGGGAATTTGGGGGGATTTTGGGGAATTTTGGGGGATTTGGGGGATTTGGGGGGATTTTGGGGATTTTGGGGATTTTGGGGAATTTGGGGGGATTTTGGGGGATTTTGGGGAATTTTGGGGGATTTGGGGGGATTTTGGGGAATTTGGGGGGATTTTGGGGGATTTTGGGGGATTTTGGGGAATTTGGGGGGATTTTGGGGAATTTGGGGGGATTTTGGGGGATTTTGGGGGATTTTGGGGGATTTTGGGGGATTTCAGCACTTACGGAGCCCGGAGTCGCGCTCGGCTGTGGGAAAAGCACCAAAAATTACAAAAAATGACAAAAACTTAACAACGAAGCACCAAAAAGCACCAAAAATGACAGAAAATTGACAATGAAGCACCAAAAATCACCAAAATTTACAGAAAATTGACAATGAAGCACCAAAAATCACCAAAAATGACAGAAAATTGACAACGAAGCACCAAAAATCACCAAAAATGACAGAAAATTAACAACGAAGCACCAAAAAGCACCAAAACTCAGCATTTTGGGGTTGTGCTCCACCTCCCCCCTCCCCAAAGCCCCAAAAATCTCCAAAAATTCAGATTTTCCCCCCAGCAAGGAGAATTTCCAATTTCCTGCTGGTTTTATTCATTGTTTCAGCACCAAGAAATTCAATTTTTCAGTTTCTCTGGGTTCTTGTTCCAGATTTTCCTGGCCAATATTTGTAATTTTCGCATATTTTTCCATTCATGACGTTCCCTAACATTTACTGGGTTTTCAATAAATGAATAATAATAAATAATAATAATAATAATAAAATAAATCATAAATAATAAAATAAAATAAGATAAATAAATTTAAAAATTAAACACAAAAAAAATCAATAAATAAAATTAAAAATCAATCAATAAATAAAATAAAAACAAAATAAAAATAAAAATTGCAAATAAACCGATAAGTAATGTAAATAAAAAAATATAAAAATAAAAATCAATAAATAAAACTAATAAAATTAAAAATCCATCAGTAAATAAAATAAAAATAAAAACAGAATAAAAATAAAAATAAATTGATAAATCAAATAAATAAAAATAAAAATAATAAAATAAAAAAATCAATAAATTTTTAAAAAATTAAAAATCAATCAATAAATAAAATAAAACCAAAAACAAAATAAAAATAAAAATTGCAAATAAACCGATAAGTAATATAAATAAAAAAATATAAAAATAAAAATCAATAAATAAAACTAATAAAATTAAAAATCCATCAATAAATAAAATAAAAATAAAAACAAAATAAAAATAAATTGATAAATCAAATAAATAAAAATAAAAATAATAAAATAAAAAAATCAATAAATTTAAAAAAAATTAAAAATCAATCAATCAATAAAATAAAACCAAAACCAAAATAAAAATAAAAATTGCAAATAAACCGATAAGTAATATAAATAAAAAAATATAAAAATAAAAATCAATAAATAAAACTAATAAAACTAAAAATCCATCAATAAATAAAATAAAAATAAAAACGAAATAAAAATAAAAATAAATTGATAAATCAAATAAATAAAAATAAAAATAAAATAAAAAATCAATAAATTTAAAAAAAATTAAAAATCAATCAATAAATAAAATAAAACCAAAAACAAAATAAAAATAAAAATTGCAAATAAACCGATAAGTAATATAAATAAAAAAATATAAAAATAAAAATCAATAAATAAAACTAATAAAATTAAAAATCCATCAATAAATAAAATAAAAATAAAAACAAAATAAAAATAAATTGATAAATCAAATAAATAAAAATAAAAATAAAAAAATAAAAAAATCAATAAATTTAAAAAAAATTAAAAATCAATCAATCAATAAAATAAAACCAAAACCAAAATAAAAATAAAAATTGCAAATAAACCGATAAGTAATATAAATAAAAAAATATAAAAATAAAAATCAATAAATAAAACTAATAAAACTAAAAATCCATCAATAAATAAAATAAAAATAAAAACGAAATAAAAATAAAAATAAATTGATAAATCAAATAAATAAAAATAAAAATAAAATAAAAAATCAATAAACTAAAAAAAAATTAAAAATCAATCAATAAAATAACTCAGATAAAAATAAAATGAATTAAAAATGAAATAAATAATTTTATTTCTAGCATCATCCAACCCCAGCACTAATTAATAATCAATTAACACCCCCAATGCGAGGGAAGGCTCCGTACCCAGCAGCGCCGTGAGCCGTCCTGTGGGACCGGGGAAATCGGGGAAATTAAGGCAGGAACGGACCCAAAATGGAGCAGATTGAGCCCAAAACCCGCGGGGAGGAGCGAAACTCACGGATTTCAGCAGCGAGCTTGGCTGCGGAGGAAAAAGAGGAAATTTGGGGGTTTTGGGGTTTTTTTTCTGTGGGAAATTTGGGTGAAATTTGGGGAAAATTTGGGTGAAAATTGGGGAAAATTTGGGGAAATTTGGGTGAAATTTGGGGGAAAATTGGGGAGAAATTTGGGTGAAATTCAGGGGAAATTTGGGGGAAATTCGGTGAAAATTTGGGGGAAAATTGGGGAGAAATTAGGGTGAAATTCAGGTGAAATTTGGGGGAAATTTGGGTGAAATTCAGGTGAAATTTGGGGGAAATTTGGGTGAAATTCAGGTGAAATTCGGTGAAAATTTGGGAGAAATTTGGGAGGAATTCGTGAGAAATTCAGGTGAAATTTGGGGGAAATTCGGGTGAAATTCAGATGAAATTTGGGAGAAAATGGGTGAAATTCAGATGAAATTTGGGGGAAATTTGGGTGAAATTTGGGGGAAATTCAGGTGAAATTCGGGTGAAATTTGGGGAGCACGATTCATTTCCTATTTCCCCCGGCCAGGATCAGTTTTGCCCCAAACCCGGGGCTTTTCGCCCAAAAGCAGCAGGAAATGGCACTCACTGATTTTCCGGTCACGTTCCTCTGCAAAAAGAGCAAAAAAAGGGGAAGAGAAGCAGGAAAAGGAGAATTGTGAGAAAATTCCTGCATTTCGCGAGGGTGCCGTGGTGGCGCCGGGAATTGGGATTTTCCCCCCCAAAATTTCCTTTGAAATGAGGATTTTGGCCTTGGACTGACTGAGTTTGGCGCTGGATTCACCTAAAAAAACAGGAAAGGAAATTAAAACACAGGAAAGGAAATAAAAAAACACAGGAAAGGAAATTAAAACACAGGAAAGGAAATAAAAACAGGAAAGGAAATAAAAACACTGGAAAGGAAATAAAAAAACCAGGAAAGGAAATAAAAACACAGGAAAGGAAATTAAAACACGGGAAAGGAAATTAAAAACCAGGAAAGGAAATAAAAACGCAGGAAAGGAAATAAAAACGCAGGAAAGGAAATAAAAACCAGGAAAGGAAATAAAAACAGGAAAGGAAATAAAACCCAGCCCAAATTCACCCAAAATCCCAGGAAATAATAAATACGAAAAAACCCCAAAGTCCAAAAAAATCCCCAAATCCTCCCAGCCCAGAACCTCCAATTTTTGGGAATTTTTATTTTTATTTAACACCGCCCCCCCCCAGTCCTAAAAATTGGGTTTATTGAGGAAAAACCAGCCCCAAAACCACCCCAAAAATGCACGAAATTTTCTAATTTTAATTTTTTTAGAGCTCTGATTTGCATGATTGGGGCCTCAATTTTAATTCGAATTGGAAAATTCCCATTTTAAGCACAAATTTGGGGTAAAAGTTCCCACTTGAAGACCCAAACTTCCTTTTAGGGAGAAATCGACAATTTCAAAAGGCAAATCTTTCATTTTGAGGCCAAATCCCTCATTTTAATCACAGAATTCCTTACCCAGGTCCGAGGTGAGTTTGCCTGGAAGCAAAATTAAAAAAAAAAAAAAAGAAAATTCAAATTATTTGGAGTTTTCCAGGTCTGGATCCATCCCCAGGGTCCCAAAATCCCAAATTTTTCAGGAGCAGCCCCAAAAACCTCCCGGGGACCCCAAAATCGATGGAAAAAAAAAGTTGGAATTTCATTTTTTCATGGAAAAAAGAAAAGGAACTCACTGATCCTCCTGTCCCGCTCCTCTGGGAAGGGAGAGAGGGAAAGGAAATCAGAAAATGGGGAAAAAAGGGGAAATAAAGGGAGAAATAAAATAGAAAAAAAAGGGGGGGAAAAAACCAGGAAAAGGGGGAAAATAAAAGGGAAAAAAGGGGGGATAAAGGGAGAAAATAAAGGGGAAAAAAGGGGGGGAAATAAATGGGAAAAAAAGGGAGAAAATAAAGGGAAAAATAAAGGGGAAAAGGGGAGAAAATAAAGGGGAAAAAAGGGGGGAAATAAAGGGAAAAATAAAGGGGAAAAGGGGAGAAAATAAAGGGGAAAAAAGGGAGAAAATAAAGGGAAAAATAAAGGGGAAAAGGGGAGAAAATAAAGGGGAAAAAGGGGGGAAATAAATGGGAAAAAAGGGGGGAAATAAAGGGAAAAATAAAGGGGAAAAGAGGAGAAAATGAAATAGAAAAAAGAGGAGAAATAAAGGGGGAAAAAGAAAGAAAATAAAGGGGAAATAAAAGGGGAAAAGCGGGGGGAAAGGGGGGAAAATAAAGGGAAAAAAGGGAGAAAAAAGGGGGAAAATAAAGGGGAAATAAAGGGAGAAAATAAAGGCAAAAAAGGGGGAAATAAGGGGGGAATAAAGGGGGGAAAGGGGGAAAGTAAAAGTGGAAAAAGGGGGAGAAAATAAAGGGGAAAAAAGGGGGGAAAAGGGGGAAATAAAGAGGGGAATGAGGGTGGAGTTAAGGGCGGTTGGTTGAACACATTCCGGAACATTCCACGGGGCAAAGGAGGAAAATCTCTCACCCAGAGCTGCATTTTCCCCTGGAAAGAGGAAAAGAAGGAACAAACGGGCTCAGTCTGGGGCACTCCCAGCAGGGAATTAAAGCCCAGATCAAATAAATCTGAACATTCTGGGGGACTTTTTCCCTACCCCCCAAAAAAATCCATTTCCACCCCCAAAAAAAAAAATTAATTTGCACCCCAATAAATATCAATTTCCACCCAAAAAGGAATCAATTTGCACCCAAAAAAAAAATCAATTTGCACCCCCTAAAAAATCAATTTGTACCCCAAAAAACCCAATTTACACCCAAAATAAAATCAATTTGTACCCCCAAAAAAACCCAATTTCCACCCCCCAAAAAAATCAATTTGTACCCCAAAAAACCCAATTTACACCCAAAATAAAATCAATTTCCACCCACCCGGCTCCATCCCGGCGCTGCTCCCAGCCACGCTCGGCTCCGGGCTCCCTCAGCCTGGGGGGAAAAAGGGCAGAATTGGGTCAGGGGAGCATTTTCCAGGAAAATCTGGGGATTTTGGGAATGTTCCAGGCCGGAGGAGTGAGGGAAAGGGAGGAATTTCCCAATTTCCCCAGGATTTCCCAATTTCCCCAGGATTTCCCGGTTTCCAGGCTGGGAATTATGAATTAGGGAATTACCAGGATCACCCCCAAATCCCCAAATAATCCCCAAATCAATCCCCAAATAAATCCCCAAATAAATCCCCAAATAAACCCCAAATCAATCCCCAAATAACACCCAAATAAATCCTCAAATAAAACCCCAAATCAATCCCCAAATCAATCCCCAAATCAATCTCCAAATCCTCAAATCCCCAAACCTCAAAAATATCCCCAAATAAATCCCCAAATAAATCCCCAAATAAATCCCCAAACAAATCCCCAAACAAATCCCCAATTCCCCAAAATAAATCCCCAAATAAATCCCAAAATAAATCCCGAACTAAATTCCCAAATAAATCCCCAAATCCTGAAAGAAATCCCCAAATCGGGGTCAGCACTCACCGGCCCCGGCTGCTCCCCCACGCTGGGTTTGGGGTGGGATTTTGGGGTGGGATTTTGGGATTACTGGGGAAGGAATTTGGGGTTTTTGGGGAGGGGATTTTGGGGTTTTTTTGGGGGAGGTGTGGGGTGGGATTTGGGGGATTTTAGGGTGGGATTTTGAGGTTTTTGGGAAGGGATTTTGGGGTTTTGGGCAGGGGTTTCGGGGCCCGGAGCCTCGGAGGAGCCGCGACAGCTGAGCTGGAACCAGGCCCAGTTCCCAAATTTAACTGGGAGGAGGATCCCAAAATGGGCACGGAGGGAATGGGATCCTAAATGGGATCCTAAATTGGGATCCTAAATGGGATCTGGGCCTGCCGTGAGGGCAGGGGGCAGGCTGGGACACTGGGGGACACTGGGATCCTTTGGGGGGACACTGGGGCGTTTTGGGGGACACTGGGGGACACTGGGACCCTCTGAAGGACACTGGGATGTTTTGGGGGACACTGGGGGACACTGGGACCCTCTGAAGGACACTGGGATGTTTTGGGGGACACTGGGGGACACTGGGACCCTCTGAAGGACACTGGGATGTTTTGGGGGACACTGGGGGGACGCTGGGACCCTCTGAAGGACACTGGGATGTTTTGGGGGACACTGGGGGGGCACTGGGGGACACTGGGAGATTTCCCCCCCCAATCCCCCCTTTCCGTACAACCCCCACCGGGCGCCGCCATGTTTGCACTGCCGGCCGCCATGTTTCCAATGCCGGCCGCCATGTTTGCACTGCCGGCCGCCATGTTTGCACTGCCGGCCGCCATGTTTCCAATGCCGGCCGCCATGTTTGCACTGCCGGCCGCCATGTTTGCACTGCCGGCCGCCATGTTTCCAATGCCGGCCGCCATGTTTGCACTGCCGGCCGCCATGTTTGCACTGCCGGCCGCCATGTTTCCAATGCCGGCCGCCATGTTTCCACTGCCGGCCGCCATGCTGCCGTACGGCAACGTCACTTCCGGTTCCGCCGGAAGCGTCCCCGCCTCTTTCCGCCCGCGCCGGTCTGAGGGGACGGACGGGCCCGGGCCGAGGCCTCCGCGCATCCGCCGCCATCCCGCGGATCCCGCCGCTCCCGCCGCGCCCCGCCGCCGCCATCTGCCGCCATGACGGAGCAGATGACCCTGCGCGGCACCCTGAAGGGCCACAACGGCTGGGTGACGCAGATCGCCACCACGCCGCAGTTCCCCGACATGATCCTGTCGGCCTCGCGCGGTGCGGGACCATCGGGCCCGAGGGCTCTGGGGGCTGCTGTGAGGGGGGAGAGGGCGGCCGGGACCGCGGGGAGCCCGCGGCAGGGGGCTGGGGGGGACCCCGAGGCAGCGGGACCGGTTAATGAGGGAGGATGAGGAAGAGCAGAGTGAGAGTGAGGAAGGGGCTGGGATGGAGTGAGGATGAGGAAGGGGCAGGGGGGGTCCCTGGGGACAGGGGGGCTGCCGGGGGTCCCTGGGGGTTCCCGGGGGTCCCGCTGTGACCCCTCCATTGCCCCCTCCCCAGCAAGACCATCACGGGCAGGGGGGATCCCGGTGTGACCCTGCTGAGTCCGGGGGTCCTTGGGGTGACTCTGCTGGGTCTGGGGGCTCCCGGGGGTCCCGTTGTGACCCCAATGAGTCTGGGGGCTCCCGTTGTGACCCCTCGTTGCCCCCTCCCCAGACAAGACCATCATCATGTGGAAGCTGACGCGTGACGAGACCAACTACGGGATCCCGCAGCGGGCGCTGCGCGGGCACTCGCACTTTGTCAGCGACGTGGTGATCTCGTCCGACGGGCAGTTTGCGCTGTCCGGCTCCTGGGATGGCACCCTGCGCCTCTGGGACCTCACCACGTGCGTTTTGGGGTGAAAGCCGGGGGTTTTGGGGTCCGGGCCGCTCGCCGTCCCTCTCCCGATGATTACAGCTGAGTTCCCACTGATCCCCCCGGGGATCTGAGGACAAGTCCTGCAATGATGATGGGAGAGACCCCGGGGATTTTGGGGATTTTGGGGATTTTTTATTTTTGAGGTGTCCGTTGAGGGGATGCAGCTGGAAAAGGGCCGGAATTTGTGGGGTCAGACTCCTCAAATCCCCAAATCTTACCTGAAACTGCTTCGATCCAATTCCCACTGATCCCAGTTCTCACTGGGTCACTCATTGCACGCCTCTTTTCACCCCAATTCCTGGCTGCTTTCCCCATTTCTATGGCTGGTTTTTCCCAATTTATGGCTATTTCACCCCAATTCCTTGCTGGTTTTTCCCAATTTATGGCTATTTCACCCCAATTCCTTGCTGGTTTTTCCCAATTTATGGCTATTTCACCCCAATTCCTTGCTGGTTTTTCCCATTTTATGGCTATTTCACCCCAATTCCTTGCTGGTTTTTCCCATTTTATGGCTATTTCACCCCAGTTATGGCCATTTCCCCCCAATTCCCGTGTAGTTTTTTTCCCATTTTATGGCCATTTCCCCCCAATTTCTGGCCGTTTTTCCCATTTTTACGGCCGTTTTTCCCAATTTATGGCTATTTCACCCCAATTCCTAGCTGTCTTTCCCATTTTATGGGTATTTCACCCCAATTATGGCCATTTCCCCTCCAATTTTTGGCCGTTTTCCCGTTTTTCCGGCCGTTTTTCCCAATTCCCGGGTATTTCACCCCAAACCCGACCCCGCAGGGGCACCACCACGCGCCGTTTCGTGGGGCACACCAAGGACGTGCTGAGCGTGGCCTTCTCCTCCGACAACCGCCAGATCGTGTCGGGCTCGCGGGACAAAACCATCAAGCTCTGGAACACCCTGGGCGTCTGCAAGTACACCGTGCAGGTGGGGTGGGCTTTGGGGCGAATTCCGGGGGATTTGGGGTCAGTTTGGGGGTTTGGGGTCAGTTTGGGGGGTTTGGGGTGAATTCCGGGGGATTTGGGGTCAGTTTGGGGGGTTTGGGGTCAGTTTGGGGGGTTTGGGGTCAGTTTGGGGTCAGTTTGGGGGATTTGGGGTCAGTTTGGGGTCAGTTCTGGGGGGTTTGGGGTCAGTCCTGGTCACTGCTGGGACAGAACTATCAAGCTCTGGAACACCCTGGGCGTCTGCAAGTACACCGTGCAGGTGGGGTGGGCTTTGGGGTGAGTTCCAGGGGATTTGGGGCAGTAATGGGGACATCCTCACCTGTCCCTCACCTGTCTCTCACCTGTCTTTCACCTGTCCCCCACCTGTCCCCCACCTATCTCCCACCTGTCCCTCACCTGTCCCTCACCTGTCTCTCACCTGTCCCTCACCTGTCCCCCACCTGTCCCTCACCTGTCTTTCACCTGTCTTTCACCTGTCCCTCACCTGTCCCCCACCTGTCCCTCACCTGTCCCCCACCTGTCTCTCACCTGTCTTTCACCTGTCCCTCACCTGTCCCCCACCTGTCCCTCACCTGTCCCCCACCTGTCTCTCACCTGTCTTTCACCTGTCCCCCACCTGTCCCCCACCTATCTCCCACCTGTCCCTCACCTGTCCCTCACCTGTCTCTCACCTGTCCCTCACCTGTCCCCCACCTGTCTCTCACCTGTCTTTCACCTGTCCCCCACCTGTCCCCCACCTATCTCCCACCTGTCCCTCACCTGTCCCCCACCTGTCCCTCACCTGTCTTTCACCTGTCTTTCACCTGTCCCTCACCTGTCCCCCACCTGTCCCTCACCTGTCCCCCACCTGTCCCCCACCTATCTCCCACCTGTCCCTCACCTGTCCCTCACCTGTCCCCCACCTGTCCCACAGGACGAGAGCCACTCCGAGTGGGTTTCGTGCGTTCGCTTCTCCCCCAACAGCAGCAACCCCATCATCGTCTCCTGCGGCTGGGACAAGCTGGTCAAGGTGAGAGCCCGGGCCAGGTGAGGCCCCAAACTGGGCACACCTGGGGCCCCCAGGAGCCCCGGGACTGAGCTGCCTGTCCCCCCCCAGGTGTGGAACCTGGCCAACTGCAAGCTGAAGACGAACCACATCGGGCACACGGGGTACCTGAACACGGTCACCGTGTCACCCGACGGCTCCCTGTGCGCCTCCGGGGGAAAGGTGAGGCTGGGGACACACCTGGGGACACAGCTGGGGACACAGTCAGGGACACACCTGGGGACATAGCTGGGACATGGGGACACACCTGGGACAGTCAGGGACACTCAGGTGTCCTGGTTCTGGACCTGGTGTCCCACTGGGGGTGTCCCCTCTGTCCCCAGGACGGGCAGGCCATGCTGTGGGACCTGAACGAGGGGGTGTCCTGGATCTGGGGGTGTCCCCAGTGTCCCCAGTGATGTCCCCAGTGTCCCCAATGTCCCCAATGATGTCCCCAATGTCCCCCCAGGACGGGCAGGCCATGCTGTGGGACCTGAACGAGGGCAAGCACCTGTACACGCTGGACGGGGGGGACGTGATCAACGCGCTCTGCTTCAGCCCCAACCGCTACTGGCTGTGCGCTGCCACCGGCCCCAGCATCAAGATCTGGGTAAAAAAATGGGATTTTTGGGATTGGGGTGATGGGATTGGGGTTGGGGTTGGGGTTGGGGTTCCTCTCCGTGCTGTGATGAAACACTGAAATGCCTCCGACCGCTCTGTGGGGAAACCCAGAGGCTGTTTCTGAGCCACCTGGGCCGGGGGATCAGGGGGGATCTGGGCGGGATCCAGGGGGGATCTGGGCGGGATCTGGGTGGGATCCAGGTGGGATCTGGGCGGGATCCAGGGGGGATCAGGGCAGGATCCAGGGGGGATCTGGGCAGGATCCAGGTGGGATCCAGGTGGGATCCAGGTGAGATCTGGGCAGGATCCAGGGGGGATCTGGGCAGGATCCAGGGGGGATCAGGGCAGGATCCAGGTGAGATCTGGGCAGGATCCAGGGGGGATCAGGGCAGGATCCAGGGGGGATCTGGGCAGGATCCAGGGGAGATCTGGGCAGGATCCAGGTGAGATCTGGTTGGGATCCAGGTGGGATCAGGGCAGGATCCAGGGGGGATCAGGGCAGGATCCAGGTGAGATCTGGGCAGGATCCAGGGGGGATCAGGGCAGGATCCAGGGGGCATCAGGGCAGGATCCAGGGGGGATCTGGTTGGGATCCAGGTGGGATCTAGGCAGGATCCAGGTGAGATCTGGGCAGGATCCAGGGGGGATCTGGGCAGGATCCAGGGGGGATCTGGGCAGGATCCAGGGGAGATCTGGGCAGGATCCAGGTGAGATCTGGTTGGGATCCAGGTGGGATCAGGGCAGGATCCAGGGGGGATCAGGGCAGGATCCAGGTGAGATCTGGGCAGGATCCAGGGGGGATCAGGGCAGGATCCAGGTGAGATTTGGGCAGGATCCAGGGGGGATCAGGGCAGGATCCAGGGGGGATCAGGGCAGGATCCAGGGGGGATCAGGGCAGGATCCAGGTGAGATCTGGGCAGGATCCAGGTGGGATCCAGGTGGGACCGGGCTGTTGCCACCTGCAGGACCTGGAGGGGAAGATCATCGTGGACGAGCTGAAGCAGGAGGTGATCAGCACCAGCAGCAAAGCGGAGCCGCCCCAGTGCACCTCGCTGGCCTGGTCAGCAGATGGGCAGGTGAGGACACCTGGGCACTGGGGACACTCACCTGGGCATTGGGGGCACTCACCTGGGCACTGGGGACACTCACCTGGGCATTGGGGACACTCACCTGGGCAGGGGCACTCACCTGGGCACCCTCACCTGGGCAAGGGACATTCAAATGTGGACGCTTGACCTGGGCCAGATGGGGACCCTCACCTGGGGACATTCACCTGGGCAGGGGACATTCAGATGGGGACCCTCACCTGGGCACAAGAATTTGGGGATGAGCCCCTGGGGACCCCTCACTGGCTCAGGGGGGTTTGGGGTCCCAACACCTGGGCAGGGGACCTCACCTGGGGACCTCACCTGGGGACATTGACCTGGAGAGGGGACATTCAAATGGGGTCCCAACACCTGGGCAGGGGACCTCACCTGGGGACATTGACCTGGGGACCTCACCTGGGGATCTTGACTTGGGGTCCTGGGGCTGAGGTCAGCGGTGACCCCAGGGTGACCCCAGGGTGACCCCTGACCCCTTGGTGACCCCTGTCCTTGTCCCCAGACTCTCTTCGCCGGCTACACCGACAACCTGGTGCGGGTGTGGCAGGTGACCATCGGCACCCGCTGAGCCCCGATTCTGCCGTTTTTCACCCCAAGAAATTGTCAATAAATGGCGATTTTTGGAGCTGGAGTCGCTGCGTGTCCCTGCTGGGATTTTGGGGCAAAAAACCTCGGGAAGGGGGAAGAGGTGGTGACGTCACACGGGGTGGGATTTGGGGCTGTTCCTCGGTAAATCGATTTTGAAAAACCCCCAATTAATAAAAAACCCCAAGTTAATTAAAACCCCCCCCAAAATTGGTCCATGTAAGATGCGAGGAACCTAAATTAATTAAACCCCAAATTAAAGTAAATAATTGCTAGATATTAAATTAATTTCTAGTAGTAAATAAGTGCTGGATATTAATTTTTAAAAGTAAATAGATAATTTTTAAGAGTAAATACCTGCTAAATACTAATTTTTAAAAGTGAGTAATTGCTAGATAATAACTTTTAAAACTAAATAACTACTAAATATTAATTTCTAAAAATAAATACCTGCTAAATATTAAATTGTTAGTGGGTTGGGAGCTGGACACGCAGCTCCAGGCCGTGTTAATTAATTATTAATTAACAAGGATCAGAGCAGGATTAATGAGCTGGGATTGGACCCCACTTGATTTTGGAGCAGCCCCGACCCCAATTTTGGGGAAATTCACCCCAAAATTCACCGATCCTGGAAGCGGCTCCTCCCAGGACCCAACGAGCCTTGGATACAACTCCTTTATTCTTTATTATTGACAAGTCATAAAACTAAAATCTCCGTTTAATTCTCGTTTTTATAGCCAAAAATATCCCGAACGAGCTCTGAAACGCCAACGAGGGAATTTCCCAAATCCACCAAAATTCAGGGAAAAACGCCAGGGAGGGGAGGGGCAGGGGCAGGAGCTCCCGGGTGGGAAAGGATCCAGATGGAAATAAAAATAAAAATAAAAATAAATTATCCCCAACCCGGGGAGCTCCAGAGCTGCGGGGTGGGAGCCCCGTAAAGTGCCAGAGGGGAGAGGGAAATCCAAAAATCCGGGATTTTCCCCCCAAAAAATGGCAAGGAAAGGGAGGAGCAAACAGCAGGGGGAGAACGGGAACGGGGCCGGGGGTGAATCCCAAAAAATCCAGGCACCAAAAAAATGCGGATTTTGGGAAAGGAGGGAGGCTCAAACCTGACAGGAATTGGTCCCAAAACGTGGAAAAATCCCGGGAAAGGCCCAAAATTGAACTGGGGGAGGGGAGGGGGGGGCAGCTCCCAGCACCAGGAACTGAACTGGGACCAGAACTGGGAGCGGATCCAGAACAGATCCCAAACAAAGTCAGCTCTGCAAGGGCGGATTCTGCTCGAATTCAACCCAAAAATGGCTCCAAAGGGGCGGATTCTGCTCGAACTCAACCCAAAAATGGCTCCAAAGGGGCGGATTCTGCTCGAATTCAACCCAAAAATGGCTCCAAAGGGGCGGATCTTGCCCTATTTTAACCCAAAACTGGTTCCAAAGAGGCGAACCCAAAACCAGGTCCAAAGGGGCAGATCTTATCCCATTTTAACCCAAAATTGGCTCCAAAGGGGCAGATTTATCCCATTTTAACCCAAAATTGGCTCCAAAGGGGCAGATCCTGCCCTATTTTACCCCAAAATTGGCTCCAAACGAGCGTTTCCTGCCCCAATCAGCCCAACCCCAATTCCAAAGTGGATCCTGCCCCATTTTAACCCAAAATTGGCTCCAGAGGGGCGGATCTTGCCCTATTTTAACCCAAAATTGGCTCCAGAGGCACAGATCCTGCCCCATTTTACCCCAAAACCGGCTCCAAACGAGCGTTTCCTGCCCCAATCAGCCCAACCCCAATTCCAAGGTGGATCCTGCCCCATTTTCCCAAGGCGCCTCCCGCCCTGAGCTCCGCGGCGCTGGAGGAGGAGGACGAGGATGAGGATGAGGATGAAGAACCAGAACAACCTCAAGAACCAAACACCTGCGGCCACCCCGCGTCCATCGCCCCCTTTCCAGGAAGGATTTCCAGGCCTCCAACGGGAGATTCTGAGTCTGTGCCCCCGTCAGGCGCAGATCTCGCCGCGGGCGCCGCGGGCCGGGACGCGGGGAATGGGGAGGATGAGGAGGAGGAGGAAGAAGAGAAACCTCAAAAGCCGAACACCTGCAGCCACCCCGCGTCCATCGCCCCCTTTCCGAGGGAGGATCGGCGGGAAATCTCGAGTCCATCGCCCCCCGGCACCACGCGCGGGGCTTGATGGGGGCGGCGCGGGCCGGCACGGAGGGAGGGGAGGAGGAGGAGGAGGAGGAGGAGAAGAAAAAGAAGGAGGAGAAGGAGAAGAAGGAGAAGGAGAAGAGGAAGAAGAAGAAGAAGAAAAAGGAGAAGAAGGAGAAGAAGAAGAAGGAGAAGGAGAACAAGGAGAAGAACAAGGAGAAGAAGAAGAAGGAGAAGGAGGAGAAGAAGGAGGAGAAGGAGAAGGAGAAGAAGGAGAAGGAAAAGAAGAAGAAGGAGAAGGAGAAGAAGGAGAAGGAAAAGAAGAAGGAGAAGGAGAAGAAGAAGAAGAAGGAGAAGAAGAAGGAGGAGAAGGAGAAGCTCAGGAACCAACCACCGCCCCGAGTCCGTCGCCCCTTTGGGCCCCCATCAGGTGCAGATCTTGATGAGGGCACTGCAGGCCAGCACGCGGAGGAAGGGGAGGATGAAGAAGAAGGAGAAGGAGAAGAAGAAGAAGGAGAAGGAGAAGCTCAGGAACCAACCACCCCCGAGTCCGTCGCCCCTTTGGGCCCCCATCAGGTGCAGATCTTGATGCGGGTGCCGCGGGCCAGCACGCGGAAGAAGGGGAAGACGCGCTGGCGGCAGCAGCAGATGTGGAAGGTGTGGATGTGGCTCATGCTCTCGGCGTTGTAGAAGCAGAGCTGGCCGCGCTCGTAGTCCAGGTAGACCCCAAACCTCCTGGGCTGCTCGGCGGGCGCCAGCGCCGTTTGCTCCGTGGCCGTCAGCGCCTGGTACTTCTTGCCCGAGGTGCCCAGGGCCCAGATCTCGCGCCTGGGCGGCGGCGCGGGCCCGGTGTGGGCGCCCTGGGGCCGGCCCCGGGCGCTCTCGCGGGCGGCGCCCACGGCCCAGCCCCGGCGCCCGCCCACCTCCACCTCCCAGTAGTGGCGGCCGGCGGTGAAGCCGGGGGAGCCGAGCACGCAGAGGTCGCCGCTGGAGCCGCCGGTGCCGTCCGGGCGCTGCTGGTGCTGCTGCTGGGGCGGCTGCTGGGGCTGCTGCGGCTGCCGGGCGCCGTCCGCGGGCTCCGGGCGCCGCTCGGACAGACGGACGCTGCGCCGGTCCAGGGACAGGCAGAGCCGCGGGTGCGCCGTGGACGGGTCCAGGGTGACGTCGGCTGCGGGGGCGGGCAGGGGTTGGGGCGAGGATTCGCAGCTCTTTGGGCCCACATTTCCGCTCCTCCAACCCCAGTGTTGGTGTTGGAGCATTTCCAGCCCTTTGACCCCAAATTTCCAATCCTTCAACCCCCAATTTCCTCACTTTTCACCAAATTTCCGCTCCTTCAACCCCAGTGTTGGTGTTGGAGCATCTCCAGCCCTTCCAATCCTTCAACCCCCAATTTCCTCACTTTTCACCAAATTTCCGCTCCTTCAACCCCAGTGTTGGTGTTGGAGCATCTCCAGCCCTTTGACCCCAAATTTCCACTCCTTCAACCCCCAATTTCCTGACTTTTCACCAAATTTCCACTCCTCCAACCCCAGTGTTGGAGCATCTCCAGCCCTTTGACCCCAAATTTCCAATCCTTCAACCCCCAATTTCCTGACTTTTCACCAAATTTCCGCTCCTTCAACCTCAGTGTTGGAGCATCTCCAGCCCTTTAACCCCAAATTTCCAATCCCTCCAATTCCCAATTTTCAGCCTTTTAGCCCAAACTTCCCCCCTTTAACCCCCTGATTTTCACCCCTTTAACCCCAAATTTTCACTCCTTCAACTTCCAAATTTTCACCCCTTTAACCCCAAATTTTCACTCCTTTAACCTCAGAATTTCCAACCCCTCCAATCCCCAATTTCCAGCCTTTTCACCCCAACTTCCACCCCTTTAACCTCAGAATTTTCACTCCTTTAAACAACAGATTTTGCCCTCTCCAACCCTCAATTCCAACTCCTTTCAACCCCCAATTTTCCCCCCTTTAACCCCAAATTCCCACTCCTTAAACTTCCAAATTTTCACCCTTTTAACCCCCAATTTCCAATCCCTCCAGTCCCCAATTTCCAGCTTTTTCACCCCAATTTTCACTCCTTTAACCCCAAATTTCCACCCCTTTAAACGTCAGATTCTCCCCTCTCCGAGCCCTCAGCTCCAACTCTTTAAACCCCCAATTTCCACTCTTTTCACCCCAAATTTCCCCTTCTCCCCCTCCCCACCTTGGGGCACTTTGCTGAAGACCTTTTCCATCTTCCTCATCACCACGTCCTGCAGGAAACAATTCCTGAACTTCCTCCCCACGTCCACCGGGATCATCTCGGGCTCCTGGAATTTGATGTTCTCACACCTGAAAAATGGGGGGAAAAACAGGAAAATTGGGATTCGGCTGCTCCAAGGTGTCCTCTGGGCCCTTCCTGCTGCCCCAAAATATCCCAAACCGGCCCCAAAATCCCCAAAATATCCCAAACCGGCCCCAAAATATCCCAAACCAGCCCCAAAATCCCCCAAATATCCGAAACCGGCCCCAAAATCCCCAAAATATCCCAAACTGGCCTCAAAATCCCCCAAATATCCCAAACCAGCCCCAAAAATCCCAAAATATCCCAAACCAGCCCCAAAATATCCCAAACCGGCCCCAAAATCCCCAAAATATCCCAAACCAGCCCCAAAATCCCCCAAATATCCCAAACCAGCCCCAAAATCCCCAAAATATCCCAAACCAGCCCCAAAATCCCCAAAATATCCCAAACCGGCCCCAAAATCCCCCAAATATCCCAAACCAGCCCCAAAATCCCCAAAATATCCCAAACCAGCCCCAAAATCCCCAAAATATCCCAAACCAGCACCAAAAATCCCAAACCAGCCCCAAAATATCCCAAAATATCCCAAACCAGCCCCAAAATCCCCCAAATATCCCAAACCAGCCCCAAAATCCCCCAAATATCCCAAACTGGCCCCAAAATCCCCCAAATATCCCAAACCGGCCCCAAAATCCCCCAAAATATCCCAAACCAGCCCCAAAATCCCCAAAATATCCCAAACCGGCCCCAAAATCCCCAAAATATCCCAAACCAGCCCCAAAATCCCCCCAGATATCCCAAACCAGCCCCAAAATCCCCCAAATATCCCAAACCAGCCCCAAAAATCCCAAACCGGCCCCAAAATCCCCAAAAATCCCAAACCAGCCCCAAAATATCCCAAACCAGCCCCAAAATCCCCCAAAATATCCCAAACCAGCCCCAAAGTCCCCAAAATATCCCAAACCAGCCCCAAAATATCCCAAACCAGCCCCAAAATCCCCCAAATATCTCAAACCAGCCCCAAAATATCCCAAACCAGCCCCAAAATCCCCAAAATATCCCAAACCAGCCCCAAATATCCCAAACCGGCCCCAAAATCCCCCAAATATCCCAAACCAGCCCCAAAAATCCCAGACCGGCCCCAAAATCCCCCAAATATCCCAAATCGGCCCCAAAATCCCTCCCGGGGATGGGGACTCACCTGATGAAGGTGCCTTTGATGTCCTGGGAGATGACGAACGCAGAGAGGGGGGAAAAGAAAAAAGTGAAAATTTTAATGAGGATTTGGGTTGGTCCTGTGGGATTCCGTTTTAACCCAAAATCGGCTCCAGAGGGGAGGATTTTGCCCCGTTTTAACCCAAAATCGGCTCCAAAGGGGAGGATTTTGCCCCATTTTAACCCAAAACTGGGGATCTTTTTATTATTAAATTTATTAAATTTTAACCCAAAATTGCCTCCCTGCAGCCTCGGCCTCGCTGATCAGGGCTCTCCCTCTCTCCTCCAGGGCGCTGAGGCTGCACCGCTGCCATTCCCCAGTCCCAGTTTATCCCAGTTTACCCCAGTTCACCCCAGTTTACCCCAGTAACCCCCAGTTTACCCCAGTTTACCCCAGTAACCCCCAGTTTACCCCCGTTACCTCCCAGTTCACCCCACCTTGAGCAGCTGCAGCGCCGCCTCCTCCAGTGCTGCCAGGCTGCACCGCTGCCATTCCCCAGTCCCAGTTCCCCCAGTTCACACCAGTAACCTCCCAGTTCACCCCAGTTCACCCCAGTTTACCCCACCTTGAGCAGCTGCAGCCCCTCCCTGCAGCCTCAGCCTCAGCAATCAGGGGCTGCCGCTCCCCTCTCCTCCAGAGCTGTCACACCTCAGTCCCAGTTTCCCCAGTCCCAGTTCACCCCAGTTTACCCCAGTTCCCCCCAGTTTACACCATTAACGCCCCAGTTTCTCCCACCTTGAGCAGCTGCAGCCCCTCCTGCCTCCCCGCGGCCTCGGCCTCGCTGATCAGGCGCTGCAGGGCCGCTCCCCTCTCCTCCAGGGCGCTGAGGTTGCGTTGCTGCCGCGCCTGCAGCGCCTGGTGCCGCTCCTGCAGCTGCCGCAGCAGCAGCAGCTGCTCCCCGGCCAGGAACTGCTGCAGCTCCTCGAAATCGGCCTCCAGCTCCTGCATCTCCGCCTGCATCTGCTCCTGAGGGGCACAGCGGGGTCGGGGGCCAAGGGTTCGGAGGTTCTGAGCGATTTCCAGGCTTTCCGCCGCAGTTTTCTGCGTTGCAGCGGCGATTTCCGGGCTCGGAGGGGCCACTCCGAGCCCTTTAGCGCCGAATTTCCGCCAATTTCACCCCAAATTTCCGCCCCTTCAGCCCCCAGCTTCCGGCCTTTTCACCGAATTTCCAGCCCTTAAACCCAAAAGTTGGTGCTGGAGCAAAGATTTCCAGCCCTTGAACACCAAATTTCCAGCCCTTTCACACCAAATTTCCACTCCTTCAACCCCAAATTTCCACTCCTTTAACCCCAAATTTCCACTCCTTTAACCCCAAATTTCCACTCCTTCAACCCCAAATTTCCACTCCTTCAACAATGATTTTTCCAGCCTTTTAACCCCAAATTTCTGTGCTGGAGCAGCAATTTCCAGCCCTTTAACATCAAATTTCCACTCCTTCAACCCCAAATTTCCGCTCCTTTAACCCAAAAGTCGGTGTTGGAGCAAAGATTTCCAGCCCTTTAACCCCAGATTTCTGTGTTGGAGCGAGGATTTCCAGGGTTGGAGTGACAATTTCCTGCCTTTTAACCCCAAATTTCCTCTCCTTCCATAACAATTTCCTGCCTTTTAACCCCTAATTTCCACTCCTTTAATAACAATTTCCTGCCTTTTAACGCCAAATTTCCTCTCCTTTAACCCCAAATTTCCTCTCCTTCAATAACAATTTCCAGCCTTTCACCCTTAATGAAGAATTAAGAATTGAGAATGGAAGTTCAGAAGGGATAAAACGGGGCAGAAAAGGGGATTTGAGTGTCCTGGCACGGGTTGGAAAGGGATAAAATGGTGCAGAAAAGGGGATTTGAGTGTCCTGGCGCTGTTTTTTGGGCTGGGAAGGGATAAAATTGTGCAGAAAAGGGGATTTGAGTGCCCTGGCGCTGCTTTTTGGGCTGGGAAGGGATAAAATGGTGCAGAAAAGGGGATTTGAGTGCCCTGGCGCTGCTTTTTGGGCTGGGAAGGGACGAATTCGTGCGGAGCTCACCCTGAGCAGGGAGATTTTCTCCTCCTCGCTGGATTTCTGCTTCAGCACCGCCTCCAGCTGCCTCCGGAGGGGCTCCAGGTGGCTCTGGAGCTTGGTCTGAGGGAGGGGAGGGGGCTCAGCCCGGGCGGATCCGCGGATTCTGACCCCCAAAAACCCCAAAACGCCCCAAAAACCCCAAATCTCCCCCGCCCCAGTCACTGAACTGCTCCAGGCAGTGCCGACCCTGCAACCCTCGTGTCCCAAATCCCCCAAATCCCCCCAAAAACCCCAAATCTCCAAAACCCCCAAACTGCCCCCAAAACCCTCCAAATCTCCAAACCCTCCAAACGCCCCCAAACCCCCCCAAATTCCTCCCAAGCCCCCTCAAACCCTATTAAAACCTCCCCAAAACCCCCAAAACCTTCCCAAACCCCATTTAAAACCCCAAAATCCCCCCCACAACTCCCCAAATTCCCGCCTTGCAGTCCTACAGCGCCTCGTCGTGCGGCACCACGCCTAAACTGCCAAAAAACCTCAAAGAAACCCCCCCAAACTCCCCCAAAAAAACCCAAAAACCCTAAAAATCCCCTAAATTCTCCCTGCACCTTGCACTCCTGCAGGGCCTCGTCCAGGGGCAGAGCTGGGCTGTGCTCCCTGCACCTCAAACCCCATAAAAACCCCAAATATCCCCAAATTCTCCCGTACCTTGCACTCCTGCAGGGCCTCGTCCAGGGGCAGCACTGGGCTGTGCTCCCTACACCCCAAACCCCATAAAAACCCCAAATCTCCCCAAATCTCCCCATTTTCCCCCCACACCTTGCACTCCTGCAGGGCCTCATCCAGGGGCAGCACGCTGTGCTGCTTGTGCCCCCGCGCCTCCCTGCACACCACGCAGATCGGGGCCAGGTCCTGCTCGCAGAAAAGCTTCAGCGGCTCCCGGTGCTTGGGGCACAGCTCGGGGGGGCCCCCGGGGGCGCCGCCGGGCTCGGGGCCGGTGCCGGTGCTGCCGGTGGTGCCGGTGGCGGCGGGGGCGGGCCCCGGGTGCAGCTGGCGGATGATGTGCACCATGTTGGCCAGCTGCAGGTTGGGGCGGAAGCTGCGCTGCGAGAAGGATTTGCGGCACTGCGGGCAGGTGAAGGCGGCGGGGCCTTCCTCCTCCTCGTCGTCGTCGTCGTCGTCGTCATCCTCCTCCTCGTCGTCTTCGTCCTCCGCCTCCTCTTCCTCCTCCACGTCCGCCTCCATCACGTCCTCGTCGTAGCCCAGATAGAGGCCGCTCCCCTCCGCGCCCCCGGCCCACGCTGCGCCGCCTTCATCATCCTCCTCCTCCTCCTCATCCTCAGCGGGGTCTCCCCACAGCTCGCCTTCCTCCTCTTCCTCCTCCTCCTCATCTTCCTCCCACATATCGTCATCCTCCTCCTCCTCCTCCACGCCGTCCTCCTCCTCCTCCTGCTCTACATCCAGCTCGTCTTCCTCCAGCTCTTCCTCCTCTTCCTCCTCTTCCTCCTCCTCCTCGCCGAGCTCGGAGCGCTCCGGGCCGGGCTCAGTTGCACCGCCGCCGCCGCGGGCCCAGAGTCGGGAGATGCAGCCGCGGCAGAAATTGTGCCCGCAGCCGATGGACACTGGGTCGGCGAAGTAGTCGAGGCAGATGGCGCAGATCGCCTCCTCCTGCAGCGTCTCCACCGGGTCCGGCCGCAGGGAACCGGGGCCGCCCAGCGCCAACGGCGCCGCCATTCCCGTGGGGCGCCTTCCTCCTCCTCCTCCTCCTCCTCCTCTCCTCCTCCTCCTCTTCTTCCTCCTCCTCCTCCTCCACCCGACTCAGCCCCCCCCGGCCCGGGCCAGGCCTCACCGGGCCCCTCTAGGCCTCACCGGGCCCCGCTAGGCCTCGCCGGGCCTCGCCGCCGCGGTCCCCCCGCGCTCTCACGGTGCTGGAGGAGCCGCTTGGTGCCCGCTGGGTGCTCGTCGGGTCCCGCTCGGTTCCTCTCGGGTCTCCCCGGTTCCCTCCGGTTCCTCCCGGGCCGCACTCGCCCGGCAGCGGCTCCGCCACAGACGGGAAAGGCGGTGGAACTTCCGCCTTCCGGCTCAGGCCACGCCTCTTCCGCTCAATATGACCGGAAGTGGCTCTTGTTGCCGGAGTTTGTCTAGCCACGCGACTCGTTGTTATTGGAGGACTGAGAGTGGAACCGGAAGCGGGGCAATACCGGCTTTCCACGCCCCCAGCGCGGTCCCGGTCTCCGGTTCCTGTCTGGGTCCTGGTTCTGGTCCGGGTCCCCCCGACCGCGTTCGCCTGGCGGTGGCTCTGGTACAGACGGGGAAGGCCGCGGCACTTCCGCTTTCCGGTTGAGGCACCGCCTATTCCGCCTAGCGTGACCGGAAGTGGATCCTGTTGCCGAGCAACACCGGAAATTTTGGCCGCTCCACTTCCTCTGGGGTGTGTCCAACCACTCAACTCGTTGGTCTTGGAGGACTGGGGGCGGTGTCAGCGCGGCGGGGTTGAGGGCGGAGCCGGGGGCGGGACATTGGCACCTTTCCCCGCCCCCAGTGCAGCCCGGGGCGCTCCGAGCCCCCCGGTCCCGGTCCCGGTTCCTGTCCCGGTTCTGGTACCGGTTCCTGTCCCGGTTCCTGTCCCGGTCCGGGTCTCTCTCAGGTATTTTTTCCCTTTTTACCCAAAATCTCCCATTTTCCCCGCGGTTTTCCCTGCCCGCTCAGGTATTTTAGCCCTTTTTGCCCAAAATCTCCCATTTTCCCCGCGGTTTTCCCGGTCCCAGTCCCTGTCCCGGGTCTTTCTCGGGTATTTTTTCCCTTTTTACCCAAAATCTCCCATTTTCGCCGCGGTTTTCCCTCTCGGCGCGGCGGCCGAGGCACAGCGTTTCTGTAGTGTAGTGGTTATCACGTTCGCCTCACACGCGAAAGGTCCCCGGTTCGAAACCGGGCAGAAACACTCCCCTTTTCCTTCCCGTCTCTTTTTTCCCCTCTTTTTTCCCTTTTCCCCTTATTTTTACCCCTCATTCCGTCCCTTTCAGCTCATCTGAGCCCTTCTCCCCATTTTTCTTTGTGTAATTTTGAATCTCGGCTCTTCTTCCCTCCCTGCCTTCTCCAGCCAAACTTTCCTTCATCATCCCCAATATCCATCACCCCTCACACCCTCCTCCTCCTCCTCCTCTTCATCCCCAGCTCCCAGCACCCACAGGGGAGGAAGCACACCCTCCTCATCCTCTTCTTATCCCAAATATCCAGCACCCCTCACAGCCTCCTCCTCCTCATCCCCAATATCCATCATCCCTCACATCCTTCTCCTCTTCCTCCCCAGTACGCGGGGTCCCCGAGGGAGGAAGCACACCCTCCTCTTCTTCATCCCCAGCTCTCCATGTACCCTCCTCTCCTTCACCCCAAATCCCCATCATCCCTGACACCCTCCTCTCCTTCATCCCCAGCTCCCCGTGCATCCTCCTCCTCCTCCTCCTCTTCCTCCGCAATATCCAGGATCTCCGAGGGAGGAAGCACACCCTCCTCCTCCTCCTCGCCGCTCCCATGGCGGTTCCCAGCCCCGCCGAGCAGCTCCGCGCCGCCGCCTCGTGCCCGGTGTGCCTGGAGCTCTTCCGCGACCCCGTCTCGCTGCGCTGCGGCCACAACTTCTGCCGGGGCTGCGTGGAGCGCTGCGGGCCGGGCCCCGGGGCGGCGGCGGCGGCGGCGGCGGCGGCGGGGCCGCTCTGCTGCCCGCAGTGCCGGGACGCGGCCCCGGGCGGGAGCAGCCTGAGACCCAGCCGGGAGCTCGGGCACATCGCGGGCATCGCCCGGGAGCTGCTGCCGGGGCTGCTCCAGGCGGTGCCGCCGGTGGCGCCGGGGGGCGGCTCCGTGTGCGGGCGGCACCGGGAGCCGCTGCGGCTCTTCTGCCGCGAGGAGCGGGCGCTGCTGTGCCCCGAGTGCGCGTGGGAGCACCGGGAGCAGCAGCGGGAGCAGCAGCGGGAGCAGCACCGGGAGCACCACCGGGAGCACCAAGTGGTGCCCGCCGAGGAGGCGGCGCGGGAGTACCGGGTGAGAGCCCTGGGGACACTCGGGGGATGGGGACAGGGACAGCCGGACAATGGGGACAGCCAGGGGATGGGGACACCGGGAGTACCGGGAGTGAGCGCCTGGGGACAGCCAGGGGGTGGTGACACCTGGACAATGGTGACACTCAGGGGATGGGGACACCCCGACAATGGGGACACCCAGGGGATGGGGACACCCAGGGGATGGGGACACCCAGGGGATGGGGACATCCCTGACAGTGCCACCCTGGGGATGGGGACACCCAGGGGATGGGGACACCCGGACAATGGTGACATCCTGGGGATGGGGACATCCCTGACAGTGCCACCCTGGGGATGGGGACACCCGGACAATGGTGACACCCAGGGGATGGGGACACCCAGGGGATGGGGACACCCGGACAATGGGGACACCCAGGGGATGGGGACACCCGGACAATGGGGACACCCAGGGGATGGGGACACCCAGGGGATGGGGACACCCGGACAATGGGGACACCCAGGGGATGGGGACACCCGGACAATGGTGACATCCTGGGGATGGGGACATCCCTGACAGTGCCACTCTGGGGATGGGGACACCCGGACAATGGTGACACCCTGGGGATGGTGACATCCGAGGAGGTGAGACCACCGTGATTGGGGAAAACCTCCTCGGTCTCCGTGGGTTTGGATTTGAGGTGATTTCAGTGCCCAGAGTGGGTGGAAACGCCTCAAAATGCTTCTCTTTGGTGGTGGTTTTTAATCTGGTGGTGTTTTAAACCCCTTTGGTGGTGCTCTTACTCTGATCTCAATGTCTTTTCTGCTTCTTTAATTTCAAATAAATACAAACTATTTTTTGTTGAGCTGCAGCTCATTTAGAAACCTCTTTTCTGCTCCTTTTCTCCTGCAAAAAAGACTTCTGGAGAATTCTCTATAAACTTAAAGAAGTCATAAATGGACGCAATGTTTTGTCTACAATTATGTCTAAAACGTTCTTGTAAACATAAACACCTGAAAAATCGGCCTGGGGTTTTTAAAGATGGTGGTTTTTATCCCAGAACCCAAATTTCTGGAGGCCAGGAATGTTTTTTTTTTGGGGGGGGTAAATCTCTCTTATCTGGGGCTCCCAGCCCTCCCTGTACATGGGGCTGGCTCTGGCTCAGCTCCTTGCTCCTTCTTGGAAAATAATAATAAAATTTAAAAAAAAAATTATTAATAATAATAATAATATAATCAGCATCTCCCATCTCAAACGAGGGATAGAGCAAAATTTGGTGGGAAAAACGGGTTTTTCTCAGCCCCTCCGAGTTCACTTTTTATTTCCCTGCAGGAGCAGATCCAGAGCTGCCTCCAGGCTTTGAAGGAGGAGAGAGAAAAATTCCTGGAAAGCCGAAAATCCGGAGCTTGGAGGAGTCTGCACCTGGTGGGAGCAGCTTGGGGGCTTGGGGGCCGGGTTGGATCTGGGCTTTGGGTCTCTCCCTCGGCCCCAGCGCTGTTTTGAGGCCAAACCTCCCGAATTTGGCTCATGGAGCGTTGGGTTTATCAGCTGGGGTTCAGCCAGGGCTGCGGCAGGGAGATAACGAGGGGAGGGGGGTGTCGGGAAAATAAACCCACAAACAGCAGAGGTTTGTGCCCAAAAAGGAGGCAGGGAAATAAAATAAACCCACAAACAGCAGAGGTTTGTGCCCAAAAAGGAGGCAGGGAAATAAATCCCCAAATATCAGAGGTTTGTGCCCAAAAAGGAGACAGGAGAATTAACCCACAAACAGCAGAGGTTTGTGCCCAAAAAGGAGGCAGGGAAATAAATTAACCCACAAACAGCAGGGGTTTGTGCCCAAAAAGGAGACAGGAAAATTTATCCCCAAACACCAGAGGTTTGTGCCCAAAAAGGAGACAGAGAAGTCCTTTCTTTTTTGGCTTTGTTCAAATAAAGGGAGAGGCCACGGGGCCTTCCCTGGGGTCTCTCGGATTTTTGGAGGATGCAGCCTCCATTTTACCCCCAATTTCCCTCTCTTTCCCCCCATTTCTGAGGCACCTGAGAGGTCCCCAAGGGAACCCTCCCCTCACCCTTTCATTCTGAGTTCGCTCATTCCCAAAATCCAAGCGCTCCATCCCATCCGCATCTCCTCTCCTCATCCTTTCATTGAATTTGTTCCATTCCCAAAACCCAAGCGCTCCATCCTATCCGCGTCTCCTCCTCCCCTCATCCTTTCATTGAATTTGTTCCATTCCCGAACCCGAGCGCTCCATCCCATCCGCGTCTCCTCCTCCCTGCACCATTTCATTGAATTTGTTCCATTCCCAAAACCCGAGCGCTCCATCCCATCCGCGTCTCCTCCTCCCCTCATCCTTTCATTGAATTTGTTCCATTCCCGAAATCCAAGCGCTCCATCCCATCCGCGTCTCCTCCCCTCATCCTTTCATTCTGAGTCCATCCATTCCCGAACCCCGAGCGCTCCATCCCATCCGCGTCTCCTCCTCCCCGCACCATTTCATTGAATTTGTTCCATTCCCGAACCCAAGCGCTCCATCCCATCCGCGTCTCCTCCTCCCCTCATTTCATTGAATTTGTTCCATTCCCGAACCCCGAGCGCTCCATCCCATCCGCGTCTCCTCCCCTCATCCTTTCATTCTGAGTTCGCTCATTCCCAAAACCCAAGCGCTCCATCCTATCCGCGTCTCCTCCTCCCCTCATCCTTTCATTGAATTTGTTCCATTCCCGAACCCGAGCGCTCCATCCCATCCGCGTCTCCTCCCCTCATCCTTTCATTCTGAGTTCGCTCATTCCCAAAACCCGAGCGCTCCATCCCATCCGCGTCTCCTCCTCCCTGCACCATTTCATTGAATTTGTTCCATTCCCGAAATCCAAGCGCTCCATCCCATCCGCGTCTCCTCCCCTCACCCTTTCATTCTGAGTCCATCCATTCCCAAAACCCAAGCGCTCCATCCCATCCGCGTCTCCTCCTCCCCGCACCATTTCATTGAATTTGTTCCATTCCCGAAACCCAAGCGCTCCATCCCATCCGCGTCTCCTCCTCCCCGCACCATTTCATTGAATTTGTTCCATTCCCGAACCCGAGCGCTCCATCCCATCCGCGTCTCCTCCCCTCCCGCAGGCCCGGGCGCGGGCCGAGGGGCAGCGGCTGGCGCGGGAGCTCCAGGGGCTGCGGCGCTGCCTGGAGGAGCAGCAGCGGCGCCTGCGGGCCCAGCTCGGGGCCCTGGAGGCCGCCCTGGCCCGCGCCCGGCGCCGCGCCCTGGACGAGGTCTCGGAGGAGCTGTCGCGCGTGGAGACGCTGGCGTGGGAGATGGAGGGGAAGCTCCAGCAGCCGCCGGGCCGGTTCCTGCAGGTGGGAGCGCCCGGGAGGAGGAACGGAGGAGACTCGGGATGGGAAATTCAGCACCGAGGCCATCCCCCCTCGGGAGCTGCCCCGGGTGGGACAGAGCGGGGACGCCCCGGGGACGGGGACTGGGTGTGGACTGGGATGGATCCACTGAAAGCCCCCAAAATCCCCCCAAAAGCCCCCAAATAAATGCCCCAAAATCCCCCAAATAAATACCCCCAAATCCCCCAAAAAGCCCCCAAATAAAGCCCCCCAAATCCCCCCAAAAGCCCCCAAATAAATGCCCCAAAATCCCCAAATAAATACCCCCAAATCCCCCAAAAAGCCCCCAAATAAAGCCCCCAAAATCCCCCAATAAATGCCCCAAAATCCCCAAATAAATACCCCCAAATCCCCCAAAAAGCCCCCAAATAAAGCCCCCAAAATCCCCCAAAAAGCCCCCAAATAAATGCCCCAAAATCCCCAAATAAATACCCCCAAATCCCCCAAAAAGCCCCCAAATAAAGCCCCCAATATCCCCAAATAAATCCCCCAAAATCCCCTCAAAAGCCCCCAAATAAATCCCCCTAAATCCCTAAATAAATCCCCCCAAAATCCATCAAAAAGCCCCCAAATAAAGCCCCCAAAACCCCCAAATAAATCCCCCAAAATCTACCCAAAAAAGCCCCCCAAAAATCCACAGGAAATCCCAAAAAAAAACCCCAAAATCTACCCAAAAAAATCCCCCCCGAAAATTCCACAAGAATTCCCCCCCCCAAAAAAAATCCCCAACCCCCCCCCAAAAACCCTCCCCAAAAAACCCCACCAAAAAAGCCCCAAAAATCACTGAAAAAGCACCAAAAAATCACTGAAAAATCACTGAAAAATCACCAAAAAATCACCAAAAAAATCACCAAAAATCTCCAAAACCCACCCATCTCTCACCATCTCCTCTCTCCTCCCACCTTCAGGACATCCAACAGCTCCTGGACAGGTGAGGCAGCTCCGGGTGAAATTCCCTCCAATTCCCACCCAAATTCCCACCCAAATTCCCTCCAATTCCCACCAAATTCCCACCCAAATTCCCACCCAAATTCCCTCCAATTCCCACCCAAATTCCCTCCAATTCCCACTGCTCTGCTCCGGGCCCGGGAATTTGGGTCTGGGGGGAAGGAAACTGCCCAGGAAGGGCAGGGAAAATATTTTATTTAATATTTTTTTAATATTTTATTTAATATTTCATTTAATATTTTATTTAATATTTTATTTAATATTTTATTTATTTTATTCAATCTATTATTCAATATTTTATTTTATATTTAATTCTATATTTAATTTTATATTTAATTTTACATTTAATTTAATATTTACTGCTCCTGGGAGAACATTTAATGAGAATAAAATGAATCATCGGACTGGGGAGGTTTTACCATTTTTTTCCCCCCCTCTTTTTCCCCTTTTTTGGCCCGTTTTGCCCCTTTTTTGGCCCGTTTTTTCCCTTTTTTTGGCCCGTTTTTCCCCCCCTTTTTTGGCCTGGTTTTTTCCCTTTTTTCCCCCTTTTTCGCCCCGTTTTTTCCCATTTTTCCCCTTTTTCGCCCCGTTTTCTGGCAGCTGTGAGATGATGCGGTTCCAGCCCCCGGCCGAGGTCTCCCCCGAGCTGCAGAGGAGCCTGGAGGATTTTGTGCAGAGCAGCGTCCTGGTGAGGGGCACCTTGAGGAGATGCCAAGGTGGGCCTGGGTGGGGAATCCAGGAGGAATGGGGCAAAATCTGGCAGAAACGGGGCCATTTTCTGGGATTCCTGGCAAAAATGGGGTTATATTTTTGATATCTGGCAGAAATTGGGTTATTTTGTGGGATACCTGACAGAAATTGGGTTATTTTTTTTTGGATATCTGGCAGAAATTGGGTTATTTTGTGGGATACCTGACAGAAATTGGGATATTTTGTGGAATTCCCCACAAATGGAGTAATTTTGCGGGATTCCTGGGAGAAATGGGGTATTTTGTGGCATAGTTAACAGAAACGGGTTTTTTTTGTGAGATTCCTGGCAAAAATGGGGTAATTTTGTGAGATTCCTGGCAGAAATGGGGTTATTTTGTGGGATAACTGGAAGAAATGGGGTATTTTGTGGGATACTCAACAGAAACGAGTTTTTTGTGAGATTCTGGGCAAAAATGGGTTTTTTTGTGAAATTCCTGGCAGAAATGGGGTTATTTTGTGGGATAACTGGCAGAAATGGGGTGATTTTGTGGAATTCCCCACAAATGGGGTAATTTTGTGGGATACCTGGCAAAAATTGGGTTATTTTGGCAGAAATGTTGGGGTTTTTTTGGGGGGGATATCCAGGTACTGATATTTTTCACCTGAGGTTTTCCCTGAGGTTTTTCCTGGTTCCAAAACCAGCTGGGAATTGCAGAGGAAGGGAAAATCCAGCCCAGGTCTCACCCAAAAAATCAGAATTTTGGGGGTGGCTGGTGGGAAAATGGAACCCCAAAGATCAGAAAAGCCAGGGAAGGGACAGAGAGGGGAACCCGAATCCTGGGGACGAGTTTGGCCGCGCCGGGGGCTCCATCCCAGGGGATAAAGGTGATTTTTGACCCCGGATCCCTGAACTCTCTCTCCCCAGACAGCCTCATGTTCCTGCTGCAGGAGCCGGGTGAGTTTGGGGCGGGAAATTCGGGGTTTGGGTCTGCGGGAGGGATTCCCCACCCTGGCTGCACACGGGCCCCAGAATATCCCAAAAAGAGAATTTCCCTCCCTTTCCCTGCCCGGGAATTCCGCGCTGTGGGACGGGATGGGGCTGGGAGGGATTTCCCAGGGAGTTTGATCCCAAACCTGCCCCGTCCTGCCTGTGCTGGGGGGCGCAGGAAGGAAGTGATGAATCTTTTAAAAGGATTATTATTATTATTATTATTATTATTATTATTATTATTATTATTATTATTATTATTATTATTATTATTAAATAGAATACAATATAATATAATTTGTAATATTATATAGAATAATTTAATAATATTATAAATATTATTTATTAATATAATGTAATGTAATGTAATGTAATGTAATGTAATGTAATGTAATGTAAGGGATATTTCAGGGCATTTTCCCCTTTTTCAGAAGGAGATTTTGCAGTGGATTTTTCCCCATTTTTACGGGCATTTTTTCGGGGGATTTTCCCCCTTTTTTAAGGAGATTTTTCAGGGCATTTTTCGGGGGATTTCCCCCTTTTTCAGACGATTTTTCAGAAGGGCATTTTTCAGGGGATTTTTGGGGCATTTTCCCCCTTTTTTAAGGAGATTTTTCAGGGCAGTTTTCGGGGGATTTCCCCCTTTTCAGAAGGGCATTTTTCAGGGAATTTTTAAGGCATTTTTCAGGGCATTTTCCAGTGAACTTTTAAGGCATTTTTTCAGGGGATTTCCCCGTTTTTCAGAGGATTTTTCAGGGCATTTTTCGGGGGATTTCCCCCTTTTCAGAAGGGCATTTTCCAGTGAACTTTTAAGGCATTTTTCAGGGGGATTTCCCCCTTTTCAGAAGGGCATTTTTCAGGGAATTTTTAAGGCATTTTTCAGGGCATTTTCCAGGGAATTTTTAAGGCATTTTTCAGGGAATTTCCCCCTTTTCAGAAGGGCATTTTTCAGGGAATTTTTAAGGCATTTTTCGGGGGGATTTCCCCCTTTTCAGAAGGGCATTTTTCAGGGAATTTTTAAGGCATTTTTCAGGGCATTTTCCAGTGAACTTTTAAGGCATTTTTCAGGGGATTTTCCCCCTTTTTAAAGGAGATTTTTCAGGGAATTTTTAAGGGCTTTTTCAGGGGATTTCCCCCTTTTTCAGAAGGGCATTTTCCAGTGAACTTTTAAGGCATTTTTCAGGGGATTTTCCCCCTTTTTAAAGGAGTTTTTTCAGGGCATTTTTAAGGGCTTTTTCAGGGGATTTCCCCCTTTTCAGAAGGGGGCATTTTTCACGGAATTTTTAAGGCATTTTTCAGGGCATTTTCCAGGGAACTTTTAAGGCATTTTTCAGGGGGATTTCCCCCCCTTTTCAGCACGGCCTTTTCCAGAATGCCGACTCCCCCCCACCCCTCCCTTTCCCTGCAGCCTCCCTCACCCTGGACCCCCACACCGCCCACCCTCACCTGCACCTCTCCGCCGACGCCAGGGAGGCTCGGGGGCAGCTCCAGCCCCGCGACGTCCCCGACCACCCCGAGCGCTTCGACTTCGAGCCCTGCGTGCTGGCGCGGGGCGGCTTCACCTCGGGCCGCCATTTCTGGGAGGTCGAGGTGGGCCGGGGCGGCGTCTGGGCGCTGGGGGTGGTGCGGGAGTCGGCCCGCAGGAGGGGCCCCCTCAGCCTGAGGCCCCAGGAGGGCGTGTGGGCGCTCGAGGCCTTCCACTCGCTGACCTCGCCGCGGGCCAGGCCGCCCCTGCGCCCGCCGCCGCGCCGCCTCCGCGTGGCGCTGGACTACGAGGGGCGCCGCGTGGCCTTCTTCAGCGCCGGCGACGACGTCCCCATCCTGGAGCACACCCGCGCCGCCTTCAACGGAGAGAGGGTCCTGCCCTGGTTCAAGATGGGCCTGGGGGCGCGGCTGCTGGAGGTGACGCGGGGCGAGCGCTGCCGGGACCGGGAGGTGGCCGGGAGGGCCGTGTCGCCCCTGGACTGGGTGGGATTCGGGTTCTCGCTGCGGATCTGCTCCTGAGGGGAGCCCTCTGAGTCCGTCAGGGGGTCTGGGATGGCTCCGAGGATCGGCCAGGAGGAGCCCAGTTTGGTGTGTGGGGTTTTTACCTTGTTGTGCCCTTGGCGGGATGAGTCCTTCTCGAAGTGTTTCCTCTTTTCCCGAAGTTTCAGAACCCAGAAATTCCTCCCTGGAGGTGACGCGGGGCCAGCGCTGCCAGGGCCGGGCGGTGGCCGGGAGGGCCGTGTCGCCCCTGGACTGGGTGGGATTCGGGTTCTCGCTGCGGATCTGCTCCTGAGGGGGCTGAGGGGAGCCCTCTGAGTCCGTCAGGAGGTCTGGGATGGCTCCAGGAGGAGCCCGGTTTGGCGTGTGGGGTTTTTACCCTTGTTGTGCCCTTGGCGGGATGAATCCTCCCAATTTCCTCCCTTCTCGAAGTGTTTCCTCTTTTCCCGAAGTTTCGGAACCCAGGAAATTCCTCTGGCGGCCCTGGAGGGCTTACCAACCTTCTATGAAGAATTGCAAGCCACGGAAGTTTAGGTGGAATGATAGCGAATTTATCACGGGGTGAAAAAAATAGATTTTTGGTGTTTTTAGAATGGGGCAAGATGGAGGAATCTGGGCGTGTCCGGCCTTTCTCCTTCTTCTTGGCCTCCATCTTGTGCTGTGGTGTTGGCGCTTTTATTTTAGTTTAGAGTAGAAGCTCGCTGTCTGACAGAGGTGATAGGTGTTGGAAAGTAATTGTAAATATTGTATATTTAAATATTGCAGTTTTAAATATTGTATATTTAAATATTGTAGGTTTTTTTGTATAAGAAGATAACACTGCCCCGGGGCGGGCAGAGTGCCTCTGACTGTCCTGCTGAGACGACCTCGGCTGGACAGGAGAAAAAATTTTTATAGATAAAAAACAATAAACAACCTTGAGAAATGAGAAATGAAGAGTTCTGACTCCTTCTTGGCTGGGAAAAGAGACTTTTCAACTTATCTTGGGGTCACTCTGACCAGCTAGAATCCCGAGACCAAAATGTTTTTTTGTCCAGGGCGTGTCCTGAGCCCTTCACCCCCCGGTTTGGGGACGGTTTCCACATTCCTGGCATTTGTGATTTTAGTTTTCTCAAATAAAAGGACGTTTTGTGGGTTTTTGTGTTTTATTTTTACTGAAATAAAAGGACGCCTCCCTGCCCCGATTTCCTCTGGATTTTTGAGTGTCTGGGTGATAAATCAGGAGAATCCGTGCGGGATGAGGACACCTCGCCGAGCTTCCTCCTCCCCAGCTGCTCGCACCCGATTTTCACTTTATTTATCCCCAAAACCCCAATTTTCACTGTATTTATCCCCAAAACCCCAGTTTTCACTTTATTTATCCCCAAAACCCCAATTTTCACTGTATTTATCCCCAAAAAAAGGCTGGGGAGGCCGAGGCGGGACCAGCCCCAGGGCGGGCGGTGCCTCAGCCCTCAGACCCAGGACGCGAATTCTGGCGATTTTCGCCGCTTTCGCCGACCCCGGTTTCCTGAAAAACGCGCGATTTTCTTCCGAGGAAACCCAAAAAGGGGAAGCGGCAGCACCGAAACGGCCCCAGAATTAATTCCGGAACCGAGAAGAGGAACCGGGAACGACGCCGGGCCCGGAAGAACCAGCGCGGGACGGGTGCGGGCTTTTCCCCCTTTTTCCCTCGGGTTTCCCGGATCCCGTCTCTCCAGGGTTTGTTTTATTTTTTGGGGATGATTTGGGTGCGGAAGGAGCGGGGCGGAGCGGCTCGAGGGATGGAAACCTGGGATCCCGATGAGGAGAAGCCGGGAGAGCCGGAGGCAGAGCCGAGGCGCGGCGCGGATCCGCCCGGGACACGGAGGGAGAAGCGGGGAGGGCCAGGCCCGGCGGGGGCCGCGTCCCTGGGAGGGGATTCCAGCCGGGATTCGGCTCCGTGAGGCGGGGGAGGAAGGCTCCGAGGAAGGACGGCGGGATCCAGCCGGGATTCGGCTCCGTGAGGCGGGGGAGGAAGGCTCCGAGGAAGGACGGCGGCCCTGGAGGACCTGGTAGGTGCCGCCTGCTGACCCTGGGGACGTTTAGGAACACTCGGGAATGCTCCTTTGGAGGGAAAAACGACGTTCCTGCAAGGATTCGGGCAGAATTTGACCCAATTTGGGAAGAATTTGACCCGATTTGGGCAGAATTTGATCATATTTGGTCAGAGTTTGTCCCAGTTAGGGCAGAATTTGACCAGATTTGGGCAGAGTTTGTCCCAATTTGGGCAGAATTTGACCGGGTTTGGGCAGAATTTCATCCGATTGGGGCAGAATTTGTCCCAATTAGGGCAGAATTTGACCAGATTTGGTCAGAGTTTGTCCCAATTTGGGCAGAATTTGATCCAATTGAGGCAGAATTTGACCCAGTTTGGGCAGAATTTGATCCGATTGGGGCAGAATTTGTCCCAATTCGGGCAGGACTTGTCCCAGTTTGGGCAGGGAGCTGCAGGGATTTGAGCCGGGGTTTGAATTCCAGGCTTTTTTCCCAATGGGAAATCCCTTTCCACGAATTCCTCGGGGTATTTCCCACCCTGTTTTTCCTCATTTTTGCAATTTAAAAGCCCCGCTGCCCAAATCCCGCCAGATTCTGCCCAACCTGAGCTCCTCTCGCTCTCCCGCAGCTGCAAGATCTGAAAAATGAGCTGGAGAAGAGGCAGGCGAAGAAAACCCCCGAGATTTCCCAGCAGGAACCCCCAGCACGGGGCCGGGAGGAGAGGAACCAGCAGCCGGTGAGGGAATTCTCCTCTTCCGAGGGGAAAAGGGAATCAAATCCCCCCGGGAGGGCCGGCGGTTCCCGGAATTCCCGAATAATTCGCTTTTCTGCGATTTTTGAGGGATCTCAGCCTGAGCTGCCTCTCCTTTCTCTCTTTCCCCCCAGGATGTGAAGAGCTCCATCGGCAGGTTTGTGATTTCTTCTCTTCCCCTGGAAAATCTTCTCCACGAGTTTTCCCCGGAGGGATGGAGGAGGGAACTCGGCTCCATTTGGGATGTGCTGATCCACGGTCTCAAAAAATCTCAATTTAAAAGTCTTGGCTCTTCGCTGCAGCCCAAAATTTCCCAAAAATTCCTTCCTTCCTCATAAAAAAATTATTAAAAAAAAATTAGAAAAAAATTTAGGTTTAGATAAAATTTGAAAAAATTTAGGTTTAGGAAAAATTTGAAAAAAAATTAAATTTAGAAAAAAATTTAGGTTTAGAAAAAATTTGGAAAAAAAATTTAAGTTTAGAAAAAAAATTAGGTTTAGAAAAAATTTAGGTTTAGAAAAAAAAAAGGAAATTTAGGTTTAGAAAAGGAAATGAATCCAGCGAGGAGATTCGGCCTTTGATCTCCTGGATTCCCGAGGGGAAAGGGGGGAAATAAAATCCCCAAAATTCCAGCAGCGCCTCCCTCGTTGCTGGCGCCTCCTGAAGCCTCCCTGGCTGTTCTGGGAAGCGTCCGGGGGGGTTTTGTGCGTTTTATTTTAATTTATTTTTTCAATTCCAGGTGTGGGAAAGTGACGTTCCAGCTGGCCCTGGATGCGGCCCCGGGGCTGGAGGAACGGGTTTGTCCCTCCTGGAGGAGCAGCGCCCTGCAGGAAACCCTGAGGAAGCTCCAAGGTACCCGGGGAGAACATAAACGGATTGGGGCCGGATTTTGGGAGAGCTGGAGGAGCTGAGCTGCCCCTTTCCCATCCCGGGTGTAAACGGGAACAGGAACGGTGCAGGGAGCACCCGGAGGTGGAGGAGAGGAAGGGAAAGGGGCTTTCCCTGGTATGGGAAAAAACAGAGATAATTTGAAAATCAGGGTGGCCCAAGGAGGTTTTTAATGAATTTATTTTAATTTATTTTATTTTGTATTTTTTTTAATTTAATTTAATTTAATTTTATATTTTATTTTATTTCGTATTTTATTTTGTGTTTTATTTTATTTTATGCTTTATTTTATTTTATGTTTTATTTTATTTTATTTTGTATTTTATTTTGTGTTTTATTTTATTTTATGTTTTATTTTATGTTTTGTTTTATTTTATTTTGTATTTTATTTTGTGTTTTATTTTATTTTATTTTCTGTTTTATTTTATTTTATATTTTATTTTATTTTATATTTTATTTTATTTTGTATTTGACCCAGCTCTGTCCCCAACACGGACGGGAAGAGCGTTTGGTCTGAAGGCAGGGGGAGGCAAACACAGATTACAGAATTACAAATTAACATTCCGAATTAAGAAATGGGCAGAATTTGACCCAATTTGTGCAGAATTTGACCCAATTTGTGCAGGATTTGATCCAATTGGTGCAGAATTTGACCCAGTCTGGGCAGAATTTGACCCAATTGGTGCAGAATGTGACCCAGTTTGGGCAGAATTTGACCCAATTTGTGCAGAATTTGACCCAATTGGTGCAGAATTTGGCCCAATCTTGGCGGAATTTCACACTGACCCAGCTCTGTCCCCGCAGCCAGCGTGACCCTGGACCCCGACACGGCGCACCCCGAGCTGGTTCTCTCCGAGGACGGGAAGAGCGTTTGGCGCGGGCCCCGTGCCCGCCCGCTCCCCGACCGCCCCGAGCGTTTCGAGCTCTGGCCCTGCGTGCTGGGCCGCCAGGGCTTCGCCTCGGGGCGCCACTGCTGGCACGTGGACGTGGGCGACGGCGGCGACTGGGCCGTGGGGGTGGCGCGGGACTCGGTGCCCAGGAAGGGGCGGCTCAGCCTGGGCCCCCCGGGCGGGATTTGGGCGCTGGAGAAGTGGGGCGGGCGGCTGCGGGCGCTGACCGCGCGCAGGGCGACGCCGCTGGCGCCGCGGGCGCTGCCCCGCCGGGTCAGCGTGCACCTGGACTGCCGCGGCGGCTCCGTGGCCTTCCTGGACGCCCAGCGCGGGCGGCTGCTCTTCGCCTTCTCCCGCGCCGCCTTCGGCGGGGAGAGGCTCCGGCCCTGGCTCTGGGTGGTGGGCGCCCGCTCGCAGCTCCGGCTGTGGCCCTGAGCGAGGGCGTGCCCACGGCTGTCACGGTTGTGCGGGTTTGGGGTTGGGGTTGGGTTAGTTTGGGCTTAGGGTTAAGGTTAGAGTTAAGATTAGGGTTGGGTTAGGGTTAGGGTTTGGGTTTGGGGTTGGGGTTGGGGTTAGTTTGGGCTTAGGGTTAAGGTTAGAGTTAAGATTAGGGTTGGGTTAGGGTTAGGGTTTGGGGTTGGGGTTTGGGTTGGGGTTAGTTTAGGGTTAGGGTTAAGGTTAGAGTTAAGATTAGGGTTGGGTTAGGGTTAGGGTTTGGGTTTGGGGTTTGGGTTGGGGTTAGTTTGGGGTTAGGGTTAAGGTTAGAGTTAAGATTAGGGTTGGGTTAGGGTTAGGGTTTGGGTTTGGGGTTTGGGTTGGGGTTAGTTTGGGGTTAGGGTTAAGGTTAGAGTTAGGTTAGAGTTAAGATTAGGACTGGGTTAGGGTTTGGGTTTGGGTTTGGGTTTAGAGTTTGGATTTGGGTTTGGGTTTGGGTTCGGGGTTTGGGGTTGGGTTGGGGTTAGTTTGGGGTTAGGGTTAGGGTTAGAGTTAGGTTAGAGTTAAGATTAGGGTTGGGTTAGGGTTAGGGTTTGGGTTCGGGGTTTGGGTTGGGGTTTGGGTTAGTGTTGGGGTAGGGTTAGAGTTAGGTTAGAGTTAAGATTAGGGTTGGGTTAGGGTTAGGGTTTGGGTTCGGGGTTTGGGTTGGGGTTTGGGTTAGTGTTGGGGTAGGGTTAGGGTTAGAGTTAGGTTAGAGTTAAGATTAGGGCTGGGTTAGGGTTTGGGTTTGGGTTTAGAGTTTGAATTTGGGTTTGGGTTTGGGTTTGGGTTGGGGTTAGTTTGGCGTTAAGGTTAAGGTTAGAGTTAAGTATAGGGTTAGGGTTTGGGTTTGGGTTTGGGGTTTGGGTTAGTGTCGGGGTTAGTTTGGGGTTAGGGTTAAGGTTAGAGTTAGGTTAGAGTTAAGATTAGGACTGGGTTAGGGTTTGGATTTGGGTTTGGGTTTGGGTTTGGGTTCGGAGTTTGGATTTGGGTTTGGGTTTGAATTTGGGTTATGGGTAGGCTTTGGCTGAGCCTTAGGGTTAGGTTACGGTTAGGATTACAGTTCGTGTCAGGTTTAGGGTTAGGCTGGTGTTAGGAGTAGGCTTAAGGTTCGGTTTAGGGTTAAGGTTATGTTAGTGTTAGGTTTAAGGTTAGGGTTAATTTTAGGGGAAAATGAGGCACTAAACAGGGACGAATCTGTGGAGAAGGGACTGCGGCTCAGAGTAATTTGGAAGAAGGGGAAAATGGGAGAAATTGGGATGGAAAGGCCAATGTTTCCAGGTCCTGCCTGCCTGGCTGCAGACAATCCCACCTCCAAACCAAGGACTCTGAAATTTCGTTCTTTTATGTAATGGTGGAGTTGGTCTTTTCTTTCTGAAAAAGGTCCCTGTGGTGACCGGGTCTGTGGCTTCCATGATTTATATCGTTGACAATAAAAATAATAAATAATAATAATAATTTTAAAAGTGTGATTTCTGTGTCCTTCCCGAGTGCCAGGGTGGGACGTGGCTTCCAGGGAGAAGGGACAGGGACAGACCCTGGGCCGCCTGCCCGGGGCTCGTGGCTCTTGCAGGGCACAAACACAAATGAGGTTTAATTAAACAGATTAAATTGACTAAACAAATGGGGTTTAATTAAACGAATGGAGCTTAATTAAACAAATGGGGTTTAGTTAAACAAATGGGGCTTAGTTAAACAAATGGGGTTTAATTAAACAAAACTCTACCTTGACACCCCGCGGCAGCAAACGCCAGACAGAGCAGAAGTTAAAACATGCAAATGTTGTGTTTTTAATTCATCCAAAGCCGGAGGGGAGGAGAGGAAAGGGGTTGGGGTGGCGCAGGATGGGGTGGCGCAGAGGCAGCTCCGTTTTCAGCCCCCACATTTGGGGGTGACAGCTCAGGACAGCGACCCCAAGCAGCTCCAGCAGCCGCGAGTCCCTGGGAGAGCCGGGAGTGGTGAAACCCCGGGCTCTGGGCGAGCTCAGGGGCTCCCAGGGGCTCCCAGGGGCTCTGGGGGGCTCCCAGGGGCTCTGGGGGAGCTCAGGGGCTCCCAGGGGCTCTGGGGGAGCTCAGGGGCTCCCAGGGGCTCCCAGGGGCTCGCAGGGGCTCTGGGGGAGCTCGGGGGCTCCCAGGGGCTCTGGGGGAGCTCAGGGGCTCCCAGGGGCTCTGGGGGAGCTCCCAGGGGCTCTGGGGGAGCTCCCAGGGGCTCCCAGGGGCTCTGGGGGAGCTCAGGGGCACAGGGAGATGCGGGCGCCCTCTCCCCACACCAGGAACCAGGGGCGGACGCTTTGCCCCTCGAACGAGGCCGCCGGGAAGGCGAAGATCAAACTCCTCTGGTCGGCGTCGAAAAAAGCCACCTGGCCCCCCTCGTAGTCCAGCGCCACCCTCACCCTGCGCGGCGCCCGGGACAGGAGCAGCGGGATGCGCTCCAGCGAGGTGAGAGCCCAGAACTGGCCCTGGCACAGCCCCATGGACCAGAGCTCCCACTCGGGGGGCTCTGCCCCACTCCCGGGGGGCTCTGCCCCACTCCCGGGGGGCTCTGTCCCATTCCCAAGGGGCTCTGCCCCACTACTGGGGGGCTCTGCCCCACTCTCGGGGGACTCTGTCCCACTCATGGGGGTCCCTTCCCCACTCCCGGGGGTCCCTGCCCCGCTCCCGGGGGGCTCTGCCTCGCTCCCGAGGGTCCCTGCCCCATTCCTGGGGGTCCCTGCCCCATTCCAGGGGGTCCCTGCCCCATTCCCGAGGGTCCCTTCCCCATTCCAGGGGGTCCCTGCCCCATTCCCGAGGGTCCCTTCCCCATTCTCGAGGGTCCCTGCCCCATTCCCGAGGGTCCCTTCCCCATTCCAGGGGGTCCCTGCCCCATTCCAGGGGGTCCCTGCCCCACTCCCGGGGGTCCCTTCCCCACTCCCGAGGGTCCCTTCCTCTCTCCCAGGGGTCCCTTCCCCGTTCCCAGGGGTCTCTCCCCCATTCCCGAGGGTCCCTTCCTCTCTCCCAGGGGTCCCTTCCCCATTCCCGGGGGTCCCTGCCCCATTCCCGGGGGTCCCTTCCCCATTCCCGGGGGTCCCTGCCCCATTCCCGGGGGTCCCTGCCCCACTCCCGGGGGTCCCTGCCCCACTCCCGGGGGTCTCCCTGGCCACCCCCAGTGCCCAGGACCCCTCTGGGGCCACCTGCACGTCCCAGCAGCGCCTCCCGCCCGTGACGCCCTCGCGGCCGAGCACGCAGGGGTCGGCGCCGGGTCTGGCCTGGGCTCCGTGCCCGGGAGGGTCCCGGGCGCTCTCCCAGCTGACGCTGCCGCCGTCGGGGGCCACGAGCAGCTGGGGGTGGGCAGTGCTGGGCTCCAGCGTCACCGTCACTGCGGCAGAGGGGATCGCCTGCGTCCTGCCTTCCTCCAGGGCCTTTTCCCCTCGTTTCCCCTCGTTTCCCCTCTTTTCCCCTCATTTCCCCTCGTTTCCCCTCGTTTCCCCTCTTTTCCCCCTGATTTCCCATCATTTTCCCTCATTTCCCCTCATTTCCCCTCGTTTCCCCTCTTTTCCCCTCATTTCCCCTCGTTTCCCCTCGTTTCCCCTCGTTTCCCCCTGATTTCCCATCATTTTCCCTCATTTCCCATCATTTCCCCCCATTTCTCCTCATCTTCCCCTCATTTCTCATTTCCCATCCTTTTCCCCTCATTTCTCCTCATCTTCCCCTCATTTCCCCTCATTTCCCTCATTTCCCCTCATTTTCCTCTCATTTCCCTAATTTCCCCTAATTTTCTCCTCATTTCCCTCATTTTCCCCTCATTTCCCCTCATTTTTCCCTCATTTTCCCCTCATTTCCCTCATTTCCCCTCATTTCCCCTCATTTTCCCCCATCCCGGGACTCACTTTTCTCCGGCAGCTCGAAGGCCAGGGCGTCTGAAAAAACGGGAGGATTAAAAACCCAAGATTTTTGCGATAAATTGCAATAAAAAATTATTGCAGCTAAAATAATTGCAGTTAAAATAATCACAACAAGTCACCGCCTGTGCTCTAAGCACACAAATATAATTTATGGATGCACTGTGCATAATAATTATATAGTAAACTTATAATGATTTAAAAATAATTTTAGTTATTAAACTTATAATGCAATTTTTATATAAATTAATTTTTAAATTATTATTATTATTTTTAATTTATTATTTAATTTTTAAATTATTATTATTTATTATTTTAATTAATAAAATTTAATTATAATTTTATATTATATTTATATTATAGTTATATATTTTATATATTATATAATATATAAATATATTATTATATTTATATATTTATATATTTATATTGTATTTATATTATAATTAATTATAATAAAAAAATTACTATTTTAATTATTTCAATGAAATAAATCTCTTCATCCCCCAGCCCGCTCCGATACCTCGGAAGCTCCTCAGCGTCTCCTCCAGGAGAGCGTTTTCCTCCCTGAAACGCTGAATTTTATTCTCCAAATCTGGAAATTTTGGGGGCAACTGGAAATTTTCATTTCTGAGGCTGGGGGGAAAAAAAAGGAAAAAAAGAGGCTGAGGGTCCACCCTGGAGGGAACTCCCTGTGCGCGCCCACATATTTGGGCAAAAAACCCGAATATTTTGGTCTCCAAGTGAAACCAAAGCAGGGATTTGGCCGCAAACCCAAATATTTTGGAGCTCTGCCCTTACCTGCTCAAGGTGCTGCTGATGTCCTGGAGGGGAGAGAAGGGACACGGGGCATGGTGAATGCTCGGAATCACGAGAAAAAAGCGAATTTTGGGGTTTTTGGAATGGGGGTTCGGGGGGGAAAGATCTGGGCAGGCCCAGCCTTCCTCCTCCTCCTCCTCCTCCTCCTCCTTGGCCTCCATCTTCTGCTGTGTCCTTGGCGCTTTTAGGTCGGTTTAGAGTAGAATCTCCCTGTCTATTTAATTTTTATTTAATTTTAATATTGTAGGGGTTTTTTTAATTTTTAATTTAGATTTTGCAGTTAATTTAAATATTGCATTTTTAAATAGCGTATGTTTAAATATTGTAGGTTTTTTTTGTATAAAAAGTTAACGCGGACCCTGGGCTGTCACGATGAGAGGACCTCGGCTGGACAGGAGAAAAAATTTTTATAGATAAAATACAATAAACATTGATACAATTAAAAAAAATACAATAAAATTGGTAAATGAAGAGCTCTGACTCTTTCTTGGCTGCGAAAAGAGACTTTCCGACTTTTCTCGGGACAAGAAATTTTCCCTGGGGAAAGAAAAATCCAAATTTTCTCTGGGAAAAGAAAAATCCAAACTTTTCTCTGGGAAAAGAGACTTTTTGACTTTTCTAAGGGACTTTTTGCCTTTTCTCAGGGACTTTTTGCCTTTCCTAAGGGAATTTTTGCCTTTTCTAGGAGATTTTTTGCCTTTTCTAAGAGACTTTTTGCCTTTTCTAAGGGACTTTTTCCCTTTCCTAAAGGACTTTTTGCCTTTTCCAAGGGACTTTTTGCCTTTTCTAGGAGACTTTTTGCCTTTTCCCAGGGACCTTTTGCCTTTCCTAAAGGACTTTTTGCCTTTTCTCAGAGACTTTTTGCCTTTTCTCGGGGACTTTTTGACTTTCCTAATGGACTTTTCCCCTTTCCTAAAGGACCTTTTCCCTTTCCTAAGGGACTTTCCCCCTTTCCTAAAGGACTTTTTGCCTTTCCTAAAGGACTTTTTGACTTTCCCAAGGGACTTTCCCCCTTTCCTAAAGGACTTTTCCCCTTTCCCAAGGGACTTTTTTCCTTTCCTGGGCTGTCCCCGGCCGCCGCGGCCCCGGCCCCGCCGTCACCTGCAGGAAGGTCCGGGCCGGGCGCCGCGGCCGCTCCCGCAGCTCCTGGGCGCGCATCTCCAGCCGCGAGATCTCCCGGGTCAGGAGCGTCGCCCGCTCCTCCTGCGCGCTCCCGATGTCGCTCTCCAGGCGCCGCAGCCGCGCCAGGAGGCGGCGGGGAAGCTCCTCCAGGGCGAGGCGCAGCCCCTGGAAGCGGGACAGGATCCGCCGCCGCTCGGCCTCCGTCTGCTCCTGCGGGGTGCGGGGTGCGGGGTTTGTGTCCAAGCCCCTCCCTGGAGAGGGACCCCCGACCCAGGAGCGGCCTCCCCCGCTCTAAACCCACCGGGAGACGTGAACTGTAAAGGATTTGGGGATTTTACAGGAGCTGAGGTTTCGGTCAGAGATAAGCTTTACTGGAGTTAATCCAAATAAATGGGCAGGCCCTGATGGAGTAAGGAGTTAGTGGCTAACTAATAATTGATTGCTTGCCAACACAATGTTATATACTCTTCTATAATGAAGAGTATATTGTTATATATTCTTCCATAATGAAGAGTATATTGTTATACATTCTTCCATAATGAAGAGTATATTGTTATATATTCTTCCATAATGAAGAGTATATTGTTATACATTCTTCTATAATGAAGAGTATATTGTTATATATTCTTCTATAATGAAGAATATATTATATTATATAATATATATAATATATAATATATATAATATATATATTATATATAAGAAGAATATAGATAATACATTATCTATATTCTTCTTATAATGAAGAATACCGAAACTGATAAATGGCTTTGAGGAATGTAAGACAATTGTTTTTAGGAACAAAAGACAATCGTTTTTAGGAACATAAAACAATCGTTTTTAGGAACAAAAGACAATTGTTTTTAGGAACAAAAGACAATTGTGGCCTCCTCTGTTGTGAAAACAATTGGAGACGGGAGTGGGAGTTCTACCAATGGGTTCATTTGTCTTATTTGCATTGAGAACGTAGAAAGGTCAGAACGAGGAAGGCTTCATTTATTTCCTCATTTTGGGACCCCCTGCCCATGAAAGGGACCACCGACTCATTTTGAGGAACGAACTACGCGTGCTTAATTAGCTTTTGAACTAATTACCATACAAAGCGGGGACTGGGATGTACCAAAGTTATGAATATGAATTTGTATTTTGGGTATTCAGTACTTGTGTAGATAAAAGGACTCTGTAAAAATCTGTAAATTGCGGTGTGTATTTGAGAACTGTCCTGAAATAAACATTCACTTTCTAACTTTGAACGGTCCGAGAGTTTTTGTCCATCACGCTTGGATATCGGCACTAGATCAATATCCACATTTTTAATAAATCACACCCCTCCGCTCCATTTACCAAACACTCCCAGATTCTCCTCATTTCAGCCTCCCGCAGCTCCAGGAGTTTGTCCCTCTCGTCCTTCAGGGTTTGCAGCCCGGCCTGGATTTGTTCCTGAGGGAAGGAAAAATGAAAATCCAATTTTTCTGGAGACTGGGACGGCTTCAAAGCCTCACTCTGGGCAGGGGGCTGGGGCGCGGGCAGCTCCGTTTGCCCTCCCTGCTCCATGAAAAAAAATCCCGCTCTTTTTTGCCCGCATTCCTGCAGATTTGAGGATTTGGGCTCCAGGAAAAAAAATCCCGCTCTTTTTTGCCCACATTCCTGCAGATTTAGGGATGGGCTCCATGAAAAAAATTCCCGCTCTTTTTTGCCCGCATTCCTGCAGATTTGAGGATTTGGGCTCCATGAAAAACAATCCCGCTCTTTTTGCCCGCATTCCTGCAGATTTGAGGATTTGGGCTCCGGGAAAATCGTCCCGCTCTTTTTGGCCACATTCCTGCAGATTTAGGGATGAGCTCCATGAAAAAAAATCCCATTCCTGCAGATTTAGGGGTTTGGCGCCCGCTGGGCGCTGGAGCTGCACAGCGGCCGGAATTCCGCGGCAGGGAGGAGGATGAGGAGGGCGAATTGGATGAAGACCCCGATCGCTCCAGGCTCGGCGGAGAGCAGAGGGAGCGGAGGCAGCGGAGCGTGTCCCGATGCCTTAAAGGGTCTGGGGGCACGGGGGCGACATTTTTGGCTGGGAAGCGAAATTACCTCGAAGTCCCGCGCGGCCTCCGGCAGCGGCAGCACCGCGTGGGCCCGGTGCGCCCGCGACTCGCGGCAGATCGCGCACAGCAGCGCTCCGTCCTCCTTGCAGAAGAGCTCCAGCGGCTCCCGGTGCCTCTGGCACATTTCCCCCTCCTCCTCCTCCTCGTCCTCCTGGGTTCCCAGCGCTTCCCCGCGGCTCAGGCGCCGGGCGAGCTCCAGCACCCGCTCCAGCTCCCGGCTCGGGCGGAGGCTCCGCTGCGGGGCCGTGTCCCGGCAGCGCGGGCAGGCGAACCCCGCCGTGGGCCACTCCCAGCAGCGCTCGATGCAGCCCCGGCAGAAGTGGTGGCCGCAGTGGATGGACACGGGCTCGCGGAAATATTCGCCGCAGATGGGACAGGAGGCTTCGCCCGGCAGCTCCTCCATGGCGCTGCCCGGGGCCGCGGGAGCCGCCGCCGCTTTCGGTTTCCCCCCGCACCGGGGGAGGCGTCGCCTTCCTGCCCCCGGTGGGGCTGGGGATGGAGGGTGGGAGGTGGCCAAAATCCTCCTGATTGGCCCCAAAATTCTGCCCCCGGTGGGGCTGAGGATGGAGGGTGGGAGGTGGCCAAAATCCTCCTGATTGGCCCCAAAATTCTGCCCCCGGTGGACCTGAGGATGGAGGGTGGGAGGTGGCCAAAATCCTCCTGATTTACCCCAAAATTCTGCCTCCGGTGGGGCTGAGGATGGAGGGTGGGAGGTGGCCAAAATCCTCCTGATTGGCCCCAAAATCCTGGGGCTGGGGATGGAGGGTGGGAGGTGGCCAAAATCCTCCTGATTTACCCCAAAATTCTGCCCCCGGTGGACCTGAGGATGGAGGGTGGGAGGTGGCCAAAATCCTCCTGATTTACCCCAAAATTCTGCCCCCGGTGGGGCTGAGGACGGAGGGACCCGCATCCATCAGGCTGGAACCTCCCACCCTTGTCCTTGGATTATTTTTTTAAAAATTAAATTTAGATTTTAAGAAATTTTTATTGAGGTATATTTTTCCCTGAAACGGGGACAAAAGGAGGCGGGTTGCTCCCATTCCTGGACCCACCCGCACCTTGAAGAAATTGAGCGAAATCCTGCAGAAAAACTTGGATTGGTGATTTTATTTTCCTCCGGCACTGAGCAAATCCCTCCCTGCCGGTTACACCCGAGCCTCCAGCTCCTTCTTGAGCCCAAGAATTCACGGCGATCGCACCCGGATAACCTCCAATTACACGGATAATCGAGGAGGGAAAGGGGATCCTGATCCATCCCGCTTCGCACGGCTCACTCCCCAATAAATCAACCTTAAATCAACCTTTGCCCCAAATTAACCAAAAAAAAAAAAAAAAAAAAAGTGTTTTCAGCACCAAGCCGCCCCCCAGTTTTCAGTCTGAGTGTTCCGAGCACCGGAAAACCCAGAACCCCCAAAAAACTCTCTCACAGAATTAACGGTGGGTGAGTTTTTGACCGATGTCCTCAACAAAAAAAGAAAAAAAAAAAAAAAAAGAAAAAAAAAAAGAAAAAAAAAAAGGGTGTAAAAAAAAAAAAGAAAAAAAATCATCAGTTCGGTACCAGCCCCGAGTTTCCGGTGGCTTCTGCACTTGTCCGGGGGGCTCTTGGAAAAAAACGAAAGTCAAAAATAAAGTTAAAAATAGGAAGGTCTGTGGTCAGCCCCGAGCCGTGAGAGAAGCGATTTCCTGTGTAAAAGGAGAAGTGAAAGGAACAATAAAATTATTTTTGAATAGAAGTGCTGGTAGCTGCACACGTAGGCATGGGGGGGGGTTGGAGTTGGGAATAATTTAGGGATGCTGAAAAACGGGGAATGAGCAGAAAAGGATGAGCCAAGAATTGCTCCGAGCTCTGTCCCCACCCCGTGCCCGTCAATTAATGAACAAGGACCGACTCAATAAATTAAACACGTGTGTAAATTAAATTGATCAATGAGTAAATTTAAAATAAATACATTGAAAGCAGCGAAACCAGGCTGGTGCCTGGTTCAGACCTCGAGGGGAGGCCTGGGGCAGCCTCTCTCTTTCCCTGGGTGATTTTTGGGGGAAAAAGGAGTGAAAAAGGGGCTGGGGGTGGATTCCAGCCAAGCCGGTCAATGATGAATGAACCTGGTGTCAAACCCGGTATTAGACCCAGTGCCAAGCCCAGTGTTAGACCCAGTGCCAAACCCGGTGCCAAGCCCGGGATTAGACCCGGTATCAAACCCAGTGCCAAGCCCGGGATTAGACCTGGTATCAAACCCAGTGTCAAGCCTGGTATTAGACCCGGTGCCAAGCCCAGTATTAGACCCAAACAAGCCGGTGGCAAGCTCAGTATTAGACCTGGTGTCAAACCCGGTGCCAAACCAGTTGGTGCCAAGCCCGGTATTAGACCCAGTGCCAAACCCGGTGTCAAATCTGGTGTCAAACCCGGTATTAGCCCCGGTGCCAAGCCCGGTATTAGCCACCGTGCCAAACGAGCCGGTGCCAAGCCCGGTACTAGCCCCAGTGCCAGGCCCGGTGCTAAGCCCGGTATTAGCCCCAGTGCCAAACCCGGTGTCAAGCCCGGTATTAGACCCAGTGCCAAACCCGGTGTCAAATCTGGTGTCAAACCCGGTATTAGCCCCGGTGCCAAGCCCGGTATTAGCCCCAGTGCCAAACCCGGTGCCAAGCCCGGTATTAGCCCCAGTGCCAAACCCGGTGCCAAGCCCGGTATTAGCCCCAGTGCCAGGCCCGGTGCTAAGCGCGGTATTAGCCCCAGTGCCAAACCGCCCCGCGCCACGCCCGGCGCCGAGCCCGGCTCATCTCGGCAGCGCAGCCGCTCCGCTCTCGCTCTCTGCCCGCAGCACCGGCAGGAAGCGGAGCCGCCGCGGCCCCGGGGGGGCGGACCCGAGGCGGACCCGAGGCGGACCCGAGGCGGACCCGGTCCGGTGCCGGCCATGGCCGAGCTCCGCGCCGAAGCCTCGTGCCCGCTGTGCCTCGGGCTCTTCCAGGAGCCCGTGTCCATCCACTGCGGCCACAACTTCTGCCGGGCGTGCATCGAGCGCTGCTGGCGGAGCTCCCGGGACAACTTCCCGTGCCCGCGCTGCCGGGAGGCGGCCCCGGAGCGCAGCCTGAGACCCAACGCGGAGCTGGCCGGCATCATCCGCATCGCGCAGCGCCTCAGCCTCAGGGGCAGAGCCCGGCGCGGGGAGAGGCTCTGCCCGAAGCACGGCGAGGCTCTGAAGCTGTTCTGCGAGGAGGAGCAGAGCCCCGTGTGCCGCGAGTGCCGCCGCTCCCCGGAGCACCGGCTGCACGCCGCCGTCCCCATCGAGGAAGCGGCGCAGGAGCACAAGGTGGGAGAGGTCCGGGTGCTCCTGGGGATGAGGGAGGAGAGGGAGGCCGGGTGAGCGCGGTTTTCCTTGGAAAAGTCCGGGTTTTCTGCGCTTTCCGCCCGCTGGGCGACAGCCGCCCCCGTGCCCGCCCGACCCGCGCTCCCGGCACCACCGGGCGGAGAAAGAGGCTCCGAGCCGGTGCTGGCGCTTCTCCCCCGCCCAGGAGAAATTCCAGGCTCACGCGCAGATCCTCAGGGACAGGAGAGAGAAGATGCTGGGGCTGAAAGCGGCGGAGGAAGGGAAGAGCTCGGAGCTGCTGGTGGGTGACGCTTCCCTTGTCCCTGCGGGCCCACCTGGGCACACCTGGGCACACCTGGGCACACCTGGGCACACCTGGGCTGCCTGTGCCCGCCACCGCCCTCACGGCGAGGAAATTCCCCCCCGTGAGTTCGGGTATCCAACCCAAACCTGGATCTTTTTCCCGGGATTTTCGCCTCCTTTCATGTGCTCACAAGTGGGGCACATCCCCAGATTCCCCAGAAAAACGGGAATCACCCCAATCGCATCTTTCTTTTTTTCTTTTTTTTTTTTTTTTCCCTGTTTTCCCTTTCCCTGACCTCTAACACTGACTAATCTGTTTATGGGTTTATTTTGCACCTTCCCTCGTCCAAAGGTCCGGAGCCTTTTTTGGGTGCAAAGTTTACGGCCATGGGAAAACGCTTTGCCAGCGATCGCCGCCTAGAAATGGCAACCGCCCCCCCCCAAAAAAAAACCCCAAAAACCACACATATATATATATAAAAATATATAATAATATATATATATAATATATATAATATATATTATATATAATATATATGATAGATATAATATATAATTTATATTTTAATATATTATATAAATATTTCTATTTTATATATATATATATATATATATATATATATATATATATAATTTTTAAAAAAATTTAAAAAAAAATTATAAATTCGGTGGATACTCCCCAGGCTTTGCGAGAGCCCTGGCGGTGACAAACCCCCCTCCCGCCCACCCCGCTGCCGTTTCCCTCCCGCCCAGCCCCGTCCCAGCCCCTCCTGGTGTTCCCGTGGCAGGAGCGGGTGGAGGCGGAGCGGCAGCGGCTCCGGTGCCGGGTGCGGGAGCTGCAGCAGCTCCTGGAGGGGCAGGAGCGGCTCCTCCTGGCGCGGCTGGCCCGGCTGGAGCGGGACATCGTGCGGCGGCAGGAGGAGAGCGTGGGCCGGCTCTCGGAGCAGATCTCCTGCGTGGGACGGCAGATCCAGGAGCTGGAGGAGAAGTGCCGGCAGCCGCCCTGGGAGCTGCTGCAGGTGAGGCCTCGGAGCCGCCAGAAAAACAAATCCCGAACAGATTTGGGCAGGAAGGGGCCTCAAATGCCGATCAGAATCCCGGGTTTGGGCAGGAAGGGGCCTCACAGAGCCACGACAAAGACGCCTTCCCCTGGGCTGTGCTTCTCCAACCTGGAGATATAAAAAATCCTTTTAAACTCATTTTTTCCGCCTGAATTATTCCCTTTAATGCCCACAAAGTCATCCCAGCACTGGAATGTCATGGATCACCCCCAGGGCCCAGCTCACCTGTCCAGGTGAGCCCCCCAGCAATGCCTGGTCTGGAGGTTGCCACCAAAGCAGTTAATTGAAAATTAAATAATCAAATATAAAAAAAATTTCAAACATTCAAATATTGCAATATCCAAACATCCAAACACCCATATCTTCAAGTATCCAAATTTTCAAACAGCCAAACATTCAAACAAACAAACTTTCAAACATCCAAATATTTAAACACCCGATCATTCAAACACCCAAACATTTAAACAGCCAAACATTCAAACATCCAAGCACCCGTATATTCAAACAGCCGAACATTCAAATGAGCGGATATGCTAATTAGCAGCCGCCACGCCCACCCCGGGCGGGGCGATGGTGCCGATAACCCAACTGCTCATCGCGGCTGCCGTTCCCGCAGATCCGGAATCCCCCCAGGGTCACCCCTGGGTGCTCACCCGAGGCTGGCTCTGCCCTGCCCTGACCTGTCCGTCCGTCCGTCTGTCTGTCTGTCTGTCCGTCCGTCCGTCCGTCTCTCCCCTGCAGGACAGCAGAGACATCCTGAGCAGGTTCGTGGCTCCTCGCCTGCGTTCCTGGTGTGTTCTCGTTTGGCTGGTGGACCCCAAAAGCCCCAGCACCCCCTGACCTGCGTGAGGTGGACGCGGGACACGGCCGGGACGCCACAAAAGTTCCAGTTATGGATGGCGGAGACCGGGGTCAGGCGCCTCCAGAGGGGTGAAGGAGCCTCCAGCGCTGCTGCGGCCGCTCTCTGACCCGTGAAAAACCTCCCTGCTCCTGGAGGGACGGGGTTTTCCTCCTCAAAAACAGGGAGCCAGCAGCTAAAAGGGTTAAATTCCGAGAGAATTGGAATTTTGGGAATTGGAATTTTGGGAATTAGAATTTTACACCCTTTAGCAGCTCTGATTGTGTCCCCTTCACACTGGGGTGGGGGTGGGAAGGAGGAAATTGGAGAAGGAAAGTTGTTTTTATTCCCCGATTTCCACTGGTAAAAAATCTTCACCATCCGGAGTTTCATCAGCCATGGCTGGGTCAGAAAATGTTCTCCAGGAGGAGCAGATCCCAAAAACCTCCTGGAGATGCCAAAACCTGACGGGAAAGGAGTTATAAAATGGTGGAAATTTGGGGTGGTTTGGGTCAGAAGGGGCCTTTCAAGCCTTCCCAGCTGCTTCTCCAGTCCCACCACTCCGAATTTTTGTGGAAAAAATTCTTTTCCCGATTTCCAGGCTGGAGAAGCAGAGTGTCCCAGAGCCGGTGGAGACCTCGGCAGAGCTGGCAGAGGAACCCACAGGGCTGCCCCAGGAAAATTTCACCCTCAAGGAGATGCTGAGGAAATTCCAAGGTAGGCAGGGACCAGGGAAAGGGGGCGGGCTCTGAGCCAGTACCACCTTTGGAAATCACCCCTCAAAGGTGGAAATTCCAGAAATTTCCACGCGGAAACTTCAGAAAGGAAAGCCACAAGATGCCCCCAAATGAGCAGCAAAACCCCCACACCCCAGAGCCTCATTTTTCCATAATTTCTCCATCATTTTCCCATAATTTCTCCATAATTTCTCCATCATTTTCTCCATCATTTCTCAGTCATTTTCTCCCATAATTTCTCTATAATTTCTCCATTATTTTCTCCATCATTTCTCAATCGTTTTCTCAATCATTTCTCGATCATTTTCTCCATCACTTTCTCCATTATTTTCTCCATTATTTTCTCCATCATTTCTCCATCTTTTCTCCATCATTTCTTGATCATTTTCTCCATCATTTTCTCCCTATGCTGGCTTTTCTGCCCTAACCCTAAGCCTAAATCTAAGCCTAAACCTAACCCAATCCCACGTGTGGTGATCAAACCACACCTGGAGCCTCCCAGGTGGGGAAAAGTGGCACAAACCCACCCCAAACCTCTCGAGGGGCCAGACCCCCAACCCTGCCTCGCTCCCTCTGCAGTCAGCCTGACGCTGGACCCCGACACCGCCCACCCGCGCCTGGCCCTGTCCGAGGACGGGAAATGCGTCCGCTGGGACGACGCCCGCAGGTCCATCCCCGACCACCCCAAACGCTTCGACTCCTCCCGCTGCGTGCTGGCCCGCGAGGGATTCACCTGTGGCCGCCACTACTGGGAGGTTCAGGTGTGCCAGGGCTCGGCCTGGGCCCTGGGCGTCGCCAAGGCGTCCGTGGCCAGGAAGGGCCGGGTCAGCGTCAGGCCCGAGCGGGGGATCTGGGCTGTGGGGCGGTGCGGCAGCCAGTGCCAGGCTCTGGCATCGCCCAGCGTCCCCATTTCCCTCCCCGAGGCCCCCGAGGTGGTCGGGGTCTACCTGGACTGCGAGGGCGGGCGCGTGGCGTTTTTTGACGTGCAGAGGGATGTGCCGATGTTCGCGTACCCCGCGGCGAGGTTTGGGGGCGAGGAGCTGCTGCCCCTGCTGTGCCTGGGCAGGGGGTGCTGCTTCAGGCTGTGCCCCTGAGCCCCCGAGGTGGGGCAGTCTGATGGGCGGGGGTTCGGGTGGGAAATTGCATTTTTCTATTGTTTGTCCATCATTTCTTCATCATTTCCATAGTTTCTCCATCATTTGTCCATCATTTCTCCATCATTCCTCCATAATTTTTCCATCATTTCCATCATTTCTTGATAATTTTCTCCATTATTTTCTCCATAATTTCTTCATAATTTCCTCCATAATTCTTTTCATAATTTCCTCCATCATTTCTCCATAATTTCCATCATTTTCTCCTTAATTTCTCCTTAATTTCTCCATCATTTCTCCATTACTTTCTCCATAATTTCTCGATAATTTTCTCGATAATTTTGTCCATCATTTCTCCATAATTCCTCCATTATTTTCTCGATAATTGATTTTCTCCATTGTTTCTCTCTAATTTTCTCCATAATTTCCATCATCTCCACTTTTCTGCAAGGAGAATTCAGAGAAGTGTTGGTTCGGGGGTTGGGAGAAGCTTTTACCGTTTTGAGGGTGAGAAAAGAAAGAGAGAAAACACACAACCCCCCTTTTTTTAGCAAATTCAACCCAAAATTTATTTGTTTAGGTCATGTTTTGAGACACACAGCAGCTTAGAGAGCTCCCTGGTGGTCTAGTGGTTAGGATTCGGCGCTCTCACCGCCGCGGCCCGGGTTCGATTCCCGGTCAGGGAATGGCGTTTTACTTTAGCTAAAAAAAGTTCATTTTTTTGGAAAAATTTACTCATATTTAAATAATCTCCTAACCCCCCAAAACACCCTTTTTCTCCTCTTTTTTGTGCTTCGCCCCCTTCCTCCTGCCCTGGCGCCTTCTGTTACGGAGCAATGAATAAATAAATAATAAAACAATAATGCTAATTGAACTGTTTGTTCGTGACGTTTATACGAAAAGCGTTTACCAGCTGTGCTAAAATAATTGCAGTTGAATACTGAAATTAATTAATGGCCATCATTGAGGGGTGAATTGTTTTTTTTCTTTTTCATTAGGATTATTTACGGGGAGTAATTTCAAAAATTTTAAAAATTGCAACAATATGGAAAAGGGGGAAAAGATTGAAAAACGAACGATCATTTGATAAACGGAATAATAATTTGAGAAAAGGGGATGAATACTTTTAAAAAGAGGAATAATAATTGGAAAAGGAATAGTAATTTTAGAGAGGAAAAATAACTTTTAGAAGGAGCTTAGTGCTTTGAAAATGGGAATAATGATTTAAAAAGGTAAGTAACAATTTAAAAAACGGAAATAATAATTTATGAAGGAATAATAATTTGAGAAAGGGAAAGCATAGCAGGAAAAAAAAGGTATTTTTTAAAAATAACTTTTAAAAATCCAGCGCTGTCAGGAGTGGGATTTGAACCCACGCCTCCATGAGGAGACCAGAATTCCCGAGGGAAGGGGAGTCCTTGAGTCTGGCGCCTTAGACCACTCGGCCATCCTGACGGCACAGATTTTGGGCGAAACAGAGCAAATCGGATATTTAATTTTTTTTTTTTTTTTTTTTTGGGGGGGGGCCGTTCGATTTTACTTTTTTTTTTTGGTCTGGTGCTTTGTGTAGGTTTTTAAAATACTAATAAAAGTTAATTATTAAAAACAGAATTACAGTGGTTGTTAAAAGTAAAAAAAATAATTTAACAAGGAATAGTAGTTGAGGGGGAAAGATTTCAAAATGGAATAATGCTTCCTAAAAGGAACAATCATTCTCACAGAATAAAAATAGGAAAATCCGGCATAATATTAATAATTTTAAAAGGAACGATGATGACAACTATTCTTTCTATTATTATTATTAGAATTATATTAATATTATATATATATTTATATATTTATATATAAATATATTTATAGTACATTATTATATTATATTATATTATATTATATTATATTATATTATATTATATTATATTATATTATACTATACTATACTATATTATATTATATTTTAAAAGGAAAAATAATTTACAAAGCGAAAAGGATTTAATAAGGAAATAATTTCAAAAAGGAGGAATGACTTGAAGAAGAATGAAATAATAATACCTGAAATTATAACTTTAAAAAAATTGTAATTTAAAAAAATTAGGGAATGGTAAGGGAAGAATAACAATTTTTAAAATAACAATAATTTAGAAAAATTACTAATTTTAAAACTACAATAAATAAAGAAAGAATAAGATCAGATTTAGGTGATGAGGGGAGAAAATAAGAAAAGAAGCAGCGCCCAACGTGGGGCTCGAACCCACGACCCTGAGATTAAGAGTCTCATGCTCTACCGACTGAGCTAGCCGGGCCATGTGTTTTTCTGCTTTTCTTTTATTTACCAATTATAAAATTCACCCTTTTTCCCCTGAATCCCTCGGCAGCCGGGTGGGTCCTTTTGGGGTGAAAAAGGCTGAAAAAATGCCTCTCCCTCCCGGCAATTCTTGGGCTTTCTGCCAATTCCCCCTGGGCGATCCAAACCCGTCTCTAGAAACTTCCGGGCTGGGTCAAATCCCCGCGGCCTCTGGGGGCGGCGGAGATTCTGCCTGGAAATTCTGTCGGATTCTGCGGGAAAAGTGCTCGGTTTTTGGTTTTTTAGGGTTTTTTTTGGGGGTGGTTAGGTTCTTTTTGGGGGTGACTTTTTTTTTTGTTTTTTCCGGTTTTTTTTTTAAATTTTGTTTGGGTTTTTTGTTTGTTATGGGGGTTTTTGTTTGTTTGTTTTTTGGGGGGTTGTTTTGGGGTTTTTTTTGTTATTTTTGGGATTTTGATTGGGGTTTGTGGTGGTTTCTTTGGGGGGAGGGTTGCGTTTCTTTTGGGATTTATTTTGGCGGGGTTTTGGGGGGTTTTTGTTGAGATTTTTTTGGACTTTGGGTTTTTTTGTTTGTTTTTGGGTTTTTTGGGGGGAAATTTTTTTTTCCTTCTGTTTTTTTAGGGGGGAGATTTTCTTTGGATTTTTTTAGGGTGTTTTTTTGTTGCTTTTAGGAGGGTTTTTTTAGTTTTTTAGAGATTTTTGTTGCTTTTGGATTTCATTTTGTTGTTTTTTTTTTTTTTTTTTACTTTTGAGGCTGGTAGGTTCAGAGGTGTGTGCAGGGCGTGTTTCTGTAGTGTAGTGGTTATCACGTTCGCCTCACACGCGAAAGGTCCCCGGTTCGAAACCGGGCAGAAACAGTACCCAAACTATATTTTAAAAAAAATTTTTGTGTCTCAACGTTCTTTCAGATTCCTTCACGGCTATGACGGCAGAAGGAAAAAAAAAAAAAAGACGTGTATTTAGAGGGCGAAAGTGTTTAATTTTTACTCCCTTACTGGAGTTCTGGTAAAAATCCGTGTTTATAACTCTGAACTGGTTTATTTTAGTTTATATATTTATATATTATATTATTTATATATTTTATATTATTTTTAATTCTATGTTTATATTATTTTTCTATTTTATTTATATATAAACTTTATATTTATATAAATATGTAGATGATATATAAATTTATAATATTTAAAACTTTTATTTATAAAAATATAAAGCTTCTACATAAAGAAAAGTTTTAAACTTTAAATATAAAAGTTTATTTATTCATACATAAATATTTTCCCTGCGGACAAACCGATATCTCCATAATTTCACTCCCAGGAAAATATGGGAATATAATTGCCCCAGGAATAGCTGAAATGCCTTTAAATTCGTTGGATTTGGAGTGGCCGCTCCCTTTCCAAAGTGACAAAATCGGCTGGAATCGAGGAATTCATTTTGATTTTTAAGGAAAATTTCGATTCCGAGTTCCCTGGCCGGGAATCGAACCCGGGCCGCAGCGGTGAAAGCGCCGAATCCTGACCACTAGACCACCAGGGAGCTGATTTAGCTCCAAATTTTACCATTCACGGCGATTTTTTTACACCCAACAAAACGCCCCGAATCCGCTCTTCCCCCTCAGCCTCAGAATCCCTCGCTCCTGGTCTGGAAAGAATCAAACCCAGGAAAAACAATGGAGAACTCGAAATTCATTTTAAATTCATTCAAATTTAATTTAAAATGAACTAAATTTAATTTTAAATTAATTCAATTTAATCTTTAAATCCCCCCCCCCCAAATAATAATTCAAGAAAATAAGAGAATCAATCAAAACCAAGAAAACAATAACAATGATAAAATATACTAAATTAAAATAGCAAAATTAATTTAAGCAATAGGATTTATCTTAAAATTGTCCTACCTCGGGGTTCAGTGGTGAGGATCCGTCACTTTCACTGCCGTGGCCCTGATTCCTGATCAGGAAAAAAAATTCTAAATTCTTAAAAGAAAAAAATCATAATTTTTAACCTCAGGCTGCCCCAAATGTCCGTGATTTCACGTGAAATCTCCCTGCTTCAGAATCCGACAAAATCCACCGGTTTTGGCACAACTTTGTGGGGCGTTTTGGTTCTTTTTGCAATTTATTTAGGCCCTTCACAAACGCAGCTGGGATTAAAAGGGGTAAAGGAATTAAAATGGTAAGAAAAATGAACGAAAAGCGACAAGGGAATGAATTAAAAGTGATAAAGGAATCCAAAGCCACGAGGGGAGATTTTCTCCCAGGATTTGGAAACTTTCAGGAACAACCCGAGGGAATTCGAGGGCTCGGAGTTGTACAAAAAAGGCAAAAAAACTGGAGCGCAGCGTTTCTGTAGTGTAGTGGTTATCACGTTCGCCTCACACGCGAAAGGTCCCCGGTTCGAAACCGGGCAGAAACAGCGCTTGTTTTGGTGGTATTTTTTTGTTTTGTTTCGTTTTGGTTTTGTGGGTTTTGTTATTTTTATTTTTATTTTTATTTTTATTATTTCCTAAAATATTATATTTTAAATATTATTTTTATTTTATTTTATTTTATTTTATTTTATTTTATTTTATTTTATTTTATTTTATTTTATTACTTCTTATTACTTCTTATTTTATTTTATTTTACTCTATTCCATTCTATTCCATTCTATTCTATTCTATTCTATTCTATTCTATTCTATTCCATTCTATTCTATATTTTTTTTTAATTTTTATTTTTTTCCTCCTTAATTTTCCGGCTTCATAGGATCGGGGTCGTTTTGTGGGGCGCACAAATTATAAACCCCAATTCCGAGCGATTCCGCTCGGGTTCGGCCAACCGGAGTAAAGAAACTTTGGCCTCGACATTTCTGCATTTTGGGGGCGTCTGAAATGGTTTTAATTCCGCAATTCCTTCTCTGGTGACCCAAATCTGGGCGTTTTGGGGGGCTTTTGGTGGCGCGCAGCCTCGGGAGGGAGATCCGGGTGGGTTTTGGGGGAAAAAACCTGGGAGCAAAGAAGGAAAAAAAGGGACAATGGATGTAGAAAAATGCCAGTAAAAGGAAAAATAGATTTTTCTTATTGTTAATTCCCAGGGATTTTTTCCCTGAAGCATTTTGCCGTCAGGTTTCTGTAGTGTAGTGGTTATCACGTTCGCCTAACACGCGAAAGGTCCTTGGTGCGAAACCAGGCAGAAACAGCTCAGTTTTGGTGAAATTAATTCCCTTTTCCACCCCCTCGCCACCTGGGGTTAATTTTGGGGTGATTTTGGGACTTTTTAGAGCTGCTTTGTGGGCTGGCAGCTGTGCTCCCCACTTCCTGTGCACGCCTCATTTCTCGCGTCTGCTTCCCAGAGGGGAAATTAATTAAAAAATCAAATTATTAATGGCACTGGTAGGGATAATTCCCATTTCCATCTACTAAAGAAATCAAATTATCAATGGCACAGGTAGGGATAATTCCCATTTTGTCCATCCCCGGCAAAGGTGGAGAGGAGGAGAGGAAATTTGAACTTTTAAAATGTTCAAATCCAGAAAATCTTCAGTGTTGCATCCACAGGGGCGAACTCGATGTGCTGGAAAACCAAGCGCCCTTCTCCACAGAAATTTTGGGACAAAATTCATTAAAAAATTGGACAGGCTCCATAAAAAAACAAACAAACAAAAACACACAAAAAACCCCCCAAAAACCCAAACAAAAAACCCCCCAAAACACAAACAAAATCAAAACAAAACCCAAAAAAACAAAAAACAACAACAAAACCCCCAAAAATATAAAAAACAAAAGCAAAAAAACCCCAAAAACCCCTCAAAACCCCACCAAAAAACCCCAAAAAAACCACTTCAAAAAACCAAACCAAACCAAACCAAAACCCCCCCAAAAAACAAACAAAAAAACCCCACAAAAAAACCAATTAAAAGAAACCCAACAAAACAAAAAACAAAAAACAAAAAATCCCAACCCCCCCCCAAAAAACCACAACCCCCACCCCCCCAAAACCCCAAAACCGCCCCAAAAAAAGGAATTGTGTGGAGGGGGAGAGGAGGAGGAAGAGGAGGAGGAGGCGCTGCAGTCACGCGTTCCTGCTCCTGCATGGAGCTGTTTGCTCTCGGGACGTGACCTGGAATTGCGGCCAAAAATCCCAAATTGTGTCCAGCGCGTTCCCTCCCGCTTTTGTCGCAGCTTTTGGCTCCGAATTTCCCATTATTCCGGAAAATTCGGGCTTTTTTCCTGATAGAATTCACCCCCTTCCCCCTCCTCTGGTTTTATTCCCATTTCTCTGTCCGGATCCAGGCTGATTTTTTTTCCGTGTGCTGGAATTTGAAGGGAAAAATTGGGGGAAAAAAATCAGCAAAATGGAGGTCAAAAATCCTTGTGAAACCCAAGAATTGGCCGATCCCTTCATCCACAGCTCCTTCAGATTTCTGGAGCTGCTGGAATGCCCCAAATCTGCTTTTTTCATGGATTCTAGGGTGTTTTCCCCCTGTGTGGAAAGCACGGGGGTGAGTCCAAAATTGGGAAAATTGGGAAAACTGCGCAGTTCTGGTTTAGTTCGGGACGGGGCGTCCCAAATGGGGGTAAAAAGGGATTTTTTGGGGAGATTTCTGCGCTCCCAGGTGCCTGAGAAGCCGCTGGGGGGAAGCCAGGGATGGTTTGGGTTAAATCGGGGGGATTTTAGCGCTCGGAGGGTGAGAAAAAAAGGGGGAAAAACGTGCAGAAGCCCTTTTTTCAGGGAATTGAACCCTAAATCTCTTATTTTGCTCCTATTTTGGAGGCTAAAACTTGCAACGCAGTTCCCTGGTGGTCTAGTGGTTAGGATTCGGCGCTCTCACCGCCGCGGCCCGGGTTCGATTCCCGGTCAGGGAAGAACTTATTTTATCCAAAAAAATTTTTGTTTTGTTTGGTTTTGTTTTGTTTTTTCAATATCTTTCCAGGATTTAACATCTCCTAACCCCCAAATTATCCCTCTTCTCCTCTTTTTGTGCCTCTCCCTTTCCCGCCAGACGTCCCCTTCCACCTGCCCCAGGTTCATCTTTTATTGAGCAGTAAAAAAAAAAAATTAAAAAATACTTTAAAAAAAAATATATATATATAAAAGAAAGAAAAAGGGAAATAAATTGAAAAGGGCAACGATAATGTGTAAAAGTGAGCAGCAATTTGGAAGAGGGAATTATAATTTGAGAAAAAAAGGGAGGGATAACTTTTGAAAAGGGGAATAATAATTGAGGAAGGAATAATAATAATTTCAGAAGGGGGAAAAAAAGTTTTTAATAGGGATCAAAGGCTTTGGATTTTATGATTAAAATAATAAATATATGTATATATGTATATTTTTTTTTAAATAAAAATGAAAGGTTTTAGCATCAGCGGAAGCAGCAGCACGAGGGGCCGCGTCCTCTGCCCAGATTCCCGAAAAATTTGGAATTTTTAATTTTGGATTTGGATTCTAGGAAGCCGCAGCCGCCCACGGCTTCCAGGAGCCCGGCTAGCTCAGTCGGTAGAGCATGAGACTCTTAATCTCAGGGTCGTGGGTTCGAGCCCCACGTTGGGCGCTGCTTCTTTTCTTTTTCCCAGTTATGTACCAAAAAATTATACTTTTTACCCTTTATTTACTGTAATTTTTCAAACTTTAATTGCTTTCCTTAACAATTTTTGGTGATTAAATTTTTATTCTTATTTAATTATTTATTTTTAAATTTTTTTTTACTGTTCTTCTTATTATTATTAATTATATAGTATTTTTTTTTTAACGGAGGGCTTGGACTGGTACCAGGAATTTCATGTTCGGGAAGGGAGGGGTTTTGCTCTAGAAAGGAGGGTTTGGGACCCAGAAATGTCGGGATTTGAGCCCCAAAAAGGAGGGTTTGGGACCCAGAAATGTCGGGATTTGAGCCCCAAAAAGGAGGGTTTGGGACCCAGAAATGTCGGGATTTGAGCCCCAAAAAGGAGGGTTTGGGACTCAGAAATGTCGGGATTTGAGCCCAAAACGCAGGATTTGGACCGACACCAGGAATTTCACGCCCGGGCAGCTGCAGAAACCCCGGGACGGGCCCGGCCCCAAAGGCTTCGGGAACAGCCCGGAGCAGCGAGACAGGGCATTAATCACTGGCTAATTACCCCTGCCGCTAATTAAGACCCCGCAGGGCATCCCGGGGCGCTCCGGCTCCATCCCCGTCCCCCAAATCCGCGCGGGATTTGCGGTTGGGTTCCCAAATTTTGGGGTTTTTTTGGGACAGAGGGGGGACAAAGGGAGCGGGGGCGGTGTCCGGGGTTTGTCCGGGTGTTTGTCCAGGTGTCTGTCCGGGTGTTTGTCCAGCTGTTCCCCGCATTGTTCCGCGGTTTCGGGGTCGTTCAGGCCCCGAGGGCAGCGCGGGGATAAAGGGGGCGCGGGGCGGCGGCGCCGGGAGCCGCGGGGAGCGCACGGCCGGGTGAGGCACCGCATTTTGGGGGGGTTTCGGGGGCTTTTGGGGTTCTCCTTGCGCGCTCCGTGTCCGTCGGCATCATCCCAGCATCTCCTCGAACTCGCGGAGAAACAGGGATTTTTATTTTTGTGACCAATTTTTTAAAAAATATATAAAAGGTGTTATATATATATATATTTTAGTATGCTTTTATATAGCTAAAATATATACTTTTAAAATAATGGATTAAATTAAAATTAATTTTATGACTAATAAATATATAAAATATACATTTTAGAATATATATAATAAATATATTTTATATAATAAATATATTTAAAATATATATTTAAAATATATATTTAATATATATATATTTAAAATATAAAATACGTTATATATATATGCTTTTATTTTACTATGCTTTTATACATCTAAAATATATTTTTTAAAATAATGTATAAATAATAATACATAAATAGATGAACAAATGTATTATATGGTGTCTAATTTATGTATCAATCCATATAAAATATATAAATACACCGTCTAGTATAATAAGTAAATAAATAGATAAAAGATATTTCAGCACATAAATAGATATTTATTATTTTCATATAGTTTCATATTCTTTACTTTTATGTTTCTTATACTCAATTTAATATTTTTGAAACAGAAACCGGTTTAATTTTTAAATAATGTACAGAAATCAAATGAAACTTTTACTTTTAGTAAGAAAGTAGTGAAAACCAATATACTCGAGAGCCCGGCTAGCTCAGTCGGTAGAGCATGAGACTCTTAATCTCAGGGTCGTGGGTTCGAGCCCCACGTTGGGCGGTAGTTGTTGTTTTATCACTTGAATCTGATCTTTTTCCCTTTTTCTTTACCCAAATCCGCCTGGTTCGGGTTCAGCTGCAGCGCTGTCTCAGCGCTGCTGGCAATAAAGCGCTTTTTTTCCTCATTAAATAATTTTATTCCCCGCAACCAAAACCACTAAAATCTCCAGAATTCCCCACACTTCCATTTTTTGGGTTATCTCAGGAGACAAACCAAGCTTCTCTCTGCTCGTTCTGCCCCAAAAGGCACAAAACAAAAGAAGTGCGAGGGTTTTGCTTTTTTGCCCCGTCACCCTATCCCAGGGCTGAGCACTGAGGGAATTCATCCCAGAGGTGAATTCGTGAATTCCTGATCCCTTTTCATCCCAAAGCTGAATTCCTGATCCC